>NC_052946.1:41918311-42218311 GCF_013358895.1 Oreochromis aureus | reverse complement strand
CATGAAGCGCATGATGCTAAGAGAGGAAACAAGACAGCCAGCAGTCACACCACATAGACTTGTCTGAAATCAAAAAACTGAATCTGAATACTTAGAAGATATTCTGGGGCTTTTCTGTACAGGGTGCTGTGTGGTTTCTTTATCCAAGTCCTGGTGACCAGTTTGAGTTGCACGCTGTTTACCGGCATGCTTTGGCATAAGTGCCTGGATTGCTAATGAGGTCAATCAAGTCTTGACCACATCCATCTACAGTCTGTGGAATGGGGATAAGGAATGGTCCGTATCTCTACTTCAGTCCTGAAAACTGTGGCTCACAGTCCTGCTGATAAGCTCTGGGCTCAGGGTCACCACTATGGAGAAACATGTTAAAAGTAACGGTTTAAGCTTGGCCCAAAGATGAAGACGAGATCAAAGCTACAAAGAGCAGGCAAAGACTGTTTCGTTCTCTGACAGTCAAGTCAACCAGAACTTTGAAGGGTTATCTTTAAAAACGTCAGTGATACCTGGGATGGAACAGTAACGTTAGGGTAGGCCACATTGTGTTCATCTTTTTAATCACATTTTGTAGACATTTATATATTCCATCCATCCATTCACTTCCGCTTATCCTTTTCAGGAGCCTATCCCAGCTGTCTTAGGGCGAGAGGCGGGGTACACCCTGGACAGGTTGCCAGTCTGTCGCAGGGCTAACACACAGAGACAGACAACCATTCACACTCACATTCACACCTATGGGCAATTTAGTTTCCAATTAACCTATCCCCACTAACTGCATGTCTTTGGACTGTGGGAGAACCCACACAAACAGGGGAAGAACATGCAAACTCCACACAGAAAGACCCCGGCCTGATGGTGGAATTGAAGTCAGGACCTTCTTGCTGTGAGGCAACAGTGCTAACCACTGTGCCACCGTGCTGCTCCATGATATTTCTATATTTTACTACAATGTTGGCTTTATTCTGGGGGTTTTAGGAGGTGAGGTTATAGCAGGTGTAGTGTGCCTTGCAGACGGTGGGTCATGGAAGTCACCTCCATTCGCACAAGCTCCAGGATCAAAACAAACATGGAAGCTAGCCCACAGCTTGTTTTGTTTACATGCCGCAACATTTGTGTTTCTAATGCTGGGCTTACACTGTGCGATTTTTGGCCCATTTTTCAGTCGTGCAACCGTTTTGGTGATCGGCCCGAGTTTGGCCTTCATCGTGCGTCGTGCATCGTGTAGTATACATGGGGTAACGAGAAGCGATTAACACCGCACGACCAGCTGCCGATCATCAATCGCTTGGTCGGGAGGATTTCAAACCTGTTTGAAATCCTCCCGACCGTCGTGAGGGCGTCACCGCAGCTGCTCACACTGCGCACGTGCAAACACATAAATGTCGGTGAAAAAGACGGAGTAGCACAGCTGTGCAGCGTGTTATCTGGACACAAGCGATGGAGGCACTTGTAGAACTTTGGAAAGCTCATCTGAGTCTTTTCGATGTGGCCTCACAAAATTATCACGACCACAACAACCATGAAAATAGTTGGATCTACACCGCTGCTCAATCACAACTGCCTGATCAATGGTTTTCATTAGCAATTTAGCAAAGTTGATGGTGGTGGTGGTGTGCGTGTCTGTGTGAGTGAAAGAGAGAGAGGGAGAGCGAGCGACAGAATTTCCGTTATAACCTTCATTTTATGGACGCACAGTGTGAGCACTCAGATCGCATCAGAGCATCGGGCCGTATAGTGTGAGACCCTGCATCGTGACCTACGAACTTATAACCCCTGCGAGTCAATTGTGCAGTTTGAGCTGAAGCTGAATAACGCGACTGAAAAAAATCGCACAGTGTAAGCCCAGCTTTAGTCTCTGCTCTGAATTGAGCTGAGGGGGGTAGCATACAGCATACAGCAAACTAAGGACAGCCAACACTTCTGGACATTCAGCGTACGTCCTGAGGGAAGCTGGTTCTCTTTGAGGAGGTTTTATTTCTACTGGAGCTGCTGCATGTCTCATTCAGAATTTAGTTCTGATCCAGATTCCAGAACCAGACAGCTGGACTGCTGGAGAGCTGCTGAGGCAAGACCTGAAACTTCAGATAACTGATGTGCCTGAATACACCAACAAAAACCACATGAGAAATGATAATAACAATAATAATTGTAATGTCTTAGCAGAGGTGCTTTTATAACACAACAGAACACAGTGAAACAACATAAAGCAATGAAGCTAACTGAGGTCAGACTGACTGCTCTTACCCAACAGCTGATGGGGACCTTTGACCCTGGGGTGAGTAGAAATTGAAAAAAAAATACAAAAAAAACAAATAAAAGTAATGTGAATAAAAAACATGATTCAGTGCAGAATAAACAGCAAATAAAGGGTGAGCAAAGCGATGAATGGTGGCAGAAAAACGAATATATGCAGGAAACTGTTCGTACCAGATGGCTCTAATGGTAACCTTTAACGCTGGGGTCAGGTCCTGAGGGACAAACTCACAGTGACAGCTCTTGTTGTCATCAGCCATATCTTCTCCAGGAAGGCTGGCCTCTAAAACGGCAACAAACAGAATGGATGTAATTGACCACACACACACGGGACTGCAGAACCTGGGGGACCCAACGTGTCATTACAACGAGAGACCTCAAACTAGTTCACATGATGTCTGGACAACAAAAAGAAAACAACTAAAACAAAACTAAAATGTTGTCACAAACATGACCTGCAGGTGGCGATATAGCCCCTCACGTCATAATGTCCAACAAGACACCACTGCATGTAAACAAAGTAGGAAATGTGACTGGCTTTTATCCTGCTGAAACGCTCATGGTAACCAAAGCTCTGCACACAGACTGAAACCCCATGTCCCTGTTTACCTCTGCCCTGATGGCCTCCCTTTGTGTATTCTGGTGTGTGTGAGTGTGTGCTGACCTGGGGAGCTCTTCTGTCTGAACTCTTCGTCCTGCATCTCTATCAGCACTACAGGAGGAAGAGGAGAGAGGAAACACCTTCATCACAGACGATCACACTCATCATCACGGTCACCCAGAAAACCAAACGATTACCAAATTTTATACCTGCAAGTGTTAGCCTAGTTTAGCACACACCGAATGTGTTAGCCTAGCTTAGCACACACCCAATGTGCTATCCTAGCTTAGCACACACAGAATGTGTTAGCCTAGCTTAGCACACAGAATGTGTTAGCCTAGCTTAGCACAGAGAATGAGCTAGCCTAGTTTAGCACACACAGAATGTGCTATCCTAGCTTAGCACACACAGAATGTGTTAGCCTAGCTTAGCACACACCCAATGTGCTATCCTAGCTTAGCATACAGAATGTGCTTGCCTAGCTTAGCACAGAGAATGTGCTAGCCTAGTTTAGCACACACAGAATGTGCTAGCCTAGCTTAGCACACACCCAATGTGCTATCCTAGCTTAGCACACACAGAATGTGTTATCCTAGCTTAGCACAGAGAATGTGTTAGCCTAGCTTAGCACAGAGAATGTGCTAGCCTAGTTTAGCACACACAGAATGTGCTATCCTAGCTTAGCAGACACAGAATGTGTTAGCCTAGCTTAGCACACAGAATGTGCTAGCCTAGCTTACCACACACCATATGTGCTAGCCTAGCTCAGTGTGACTGGAAGACGAGGAACGCTGTGATCTGAAATGGATGCAGAGCTTAAACTTGACAGTCAGGTTGTAAGATCTAGCTTTTTTTAATGTGAGGCACTTTATCTAAAATAGACCCCATTTTATCAAGGCAGCTTTTTGAGACGGTAATCCATGCCTTTGCTACATCGAGGCTGGATTACTGTAACACACTTTATTGTGGGGTTAGTGATGCGTCCATCAGGCATCTGCAGGTTGTGCCTAATCCTAACCCTGCAGTGCGACGTTTAACTGGCACATAAAAATCTGAGCACATTTTTAATTAACTCCACTGGCAACCTGTACATTTCAGGATCCTTTATAAATCTCTTAATGGCCTGACTGCCCCCCTCCCCCGAACTACTACAGCCATATACACCTGCCCACTCCCTTAGGTCTGCCAATCAGCAGCTTGTTAAGGTACCAAAGACTAAGTATAAATTTAAAGGTGGCCGTGGTTGTGCTGTAGCTGCTCCAAAATTGTGGAATGATCTGCCCTCGCAGTTTAGGCAGGCCTCTTCCCTTTCTGACTTTAAGACTCTTCTAAAAACAAATTTTTTTATTTTAAATTGCTTTATAAAGGTGGTATGGTAAATGGACCCAACAATGGACTATGGGAAGCGCTTCGGCTCCCTTAAGGCCAAAAAAGAGAGAATGAGGAGGAGCTTCTTCCCTCAGGTATCTGGTCCCTCAACCAGGTGTAGGACTGGACTCTCTCTCATTCCTGTACATCAGCAGCTGTTTATTCCACTGCACACGGTTTATTTGCACACTTTTATAACTTCTTAATTTGTTTGCACATATAGAATCTGCACATTCTATTTGTTTTTATTTATAATTTTTTTACCTTCAATTTTACTGTAAATTTTTACATTCTAAACGTGTATAATATACAAATTTCTGGCTAGTTTAAAATTTGAATGTGTAAATATTAGAAGCAGAGGGAAGTTTATCTGAAGAGCAGAACCAGAGGGATCCCACGAGCTTTTCTATAACGTTTGAAACCGAGGGTTTACGTGAACTTTACATGAACGCCGTGAACTTGAATGCTATAAGTCTGATATCACGTCTCAGATTACAATTCCTGAAACATCCAACAGCTAACTGCTCATTAAAGGGACGTCCACACAGGAAGAGGCTGCACAGCCAACCGGAGAACATAAATATCACAAGCATTCAGGTAAACGATGACACGTGAAATGACTTAGCACTTTGAGGTGCTCTAAATGCTGATATAAAAACCATTGAAACTGTAACCAGAACCACTTAAACCAGTCAGAATCATTCACACACCAAGACTCCACTGACGCTCAGATGATGAGCGTGGATCAGTCACACCTCCAGTTTCCTCTCACGACCTTCTCCTCTTCCCTCGTTCTTTGTTTTTCCCTGCTCTCATGTGTCCTGCATGTCTCAATGACCTCAGGTGATGTCTAATGAAAACAAAGAGCTGGGTTCCTCTTCCATTTTTGTAGAACAAATTCTTTATTTGACACAAACGTTCGTCCCACAGCAGAGTGAAACGGCTCCGGCCTCGCTCACATCCACTGTGAAGCTTTGGACATTTGCACCTGTGCCATTGTAGTGTTGTGAGCCCACACATGACGAGTAGAGATGGCGCCATACCACTTTTTTATGTCCGATACCGATATCATAAATTTGGATCTGCGAATACCGATATGAATCCGATACAGTCGATTTTATAATCAATAAAACTGTTTTTTAATGTCTCGCTGCATTTTGTACAAGTTCATACTCACGTTTTAAAAAACAAAACAAGCTATTCTGTTACACTGTATGCAAAAAATACACCACACCCCAAATATTTCACAGTTCAGCAATACTGATCTTTGTATTTACACTTTTAGCAGAACTTTAAATCTAAGTATTTAAAGTAAAATTCAAAAATAATTTAAAATGCAAATTTATGCAGATTTCAAAAACTCTTTGTTCTGAAAAAAGTGCAATATCAGCACAAAATAATGTTTATATTCAACAACTAAAAAAGTGGAGCCTTTTATACTTAAAGCTGAACATAAACAGACATCCAGAGTGGAAAGCAGTGCAAATAAATGCAAACACTTCATGACACTCACCTTTGATCAGGATGGATGTCAGTGTGAGCTGTTTCTATCACATTTGAATTTTGTGTCATTTACATACATAAAAATACACATTTTTCATAGTTTTTTTTCTGGACCATGAAACTGTTTGGCCATGTGTCGTCCCTGCGTGGGGAGCACACGCTGGGCTCTCCAAATCATGGACAAACAGTATCCCACATTCCTGATTTTTAGTTCACAAACACTTCTTATAACGACTAACTTCTCCTGAAACGTTGGAGGGTTTAGCTCTTTATAAAGTAAAGTCACAGGATAAAAATAATTATCAGTCGTTTGTTAAAATAATAATTTTCTGTCATAACCCTCAAACTGAATGGTAATGTAACAACACACATTTTTCACTTTTTCACAAAACTAAAACACACTACTTCCACATCTAATGTCTGTAATGGAGTCGGACTAAACTGGATCCGCACTCCGTGCCAGCGACTGCTCGTGGTGTGGGGGCAGCGGGTTTCTCCCCGATATCCGATCCAGTAATTTAGGTCAGGATCGGATCGACAGAAGAGTTTGTTCACCCTGAGTCGTCATCACTGGAGCTCAGATTCCTAATTTCACCTTTGATTTTAATCTGATGATCGAACTCTGACCGGACAGATCGGAGAAAGTTTGCTGATGGAGGTGTGACAGCAACAGACTCTGGATCAGTTTGAATCCAACAAAAACTGTCCTTCCATGCAGGTGAACCCTGATTCACTGATTCCTTCGGATGGATTCGGTTCCAGGCTGACAAACACGATGATGATGAAGTCTTCTAAATCAAACATTTGATCTCAAAATAACAGCAGTTTAGTGACTAATGCTTAAGTAAAGACAGACCACATCTTACAGAGTGTCCTGGTATGCAAACAGGAGAAGCTGCTGATTTTTCTGAAGATGTGATTTTAGTACAGATTTTTGGGTGACTGGTATCGACACTGCTCGGCTTGGCCGGTCTTACCTTCGGAGTTCTGACGGGATGCTGCTCCCCGGATCCTGAAGGCCTGCCTAGTTCTGCTGCGTTCTCCAAAGCTCCAGCTCTTTGGAACCTTGCTGGGACTCTCTTCCAAATTGGGCTCTATGCTGGGGGACCGCCGCAAGGCCTGGACTCCCCCAGGACCTCCAGGTACTCCAGGACCAATGCCAGGAACAGGACCCATTCCAGGTGCAACTCCTGGGCGAACGGGAGGAACCAGTAAGGAAGGAAGGAAGACAGAGTGCTATTTCAGGTCCCGATTACAAGTAACGTTCTTTGCTTAAATGGCTCCTCCTGGATATGACTGCCAGTCCTTGATGTGCACAAAGCAGTAACCACCAGCTCACAGGGGTGAGGAGGTTAGCTATGTTGCCTCACATCCTGGGGTTCAACCCATCCTATAAAAGGTCAAATAGGCTGACCCCCCCCCAAACGAACAGTGGATGGCGTGTTATCTGACTCTGTGTTTAAAGGCTCATTTAGCAGGTAGCTGACATCAGGATCAGGATTACTCCCAGACCAGAAACGTTAACATTAAAAAAAATCAATCCTCTACAAGACGGTGAACACCCACCGTGCTGAGGAGAACCTTTGCCTTTGGTTCCTGAACTCCGAGGAGACGAGAAGACCCTCTCCTTTAGACTCACCTTCTGACTGTGGGAGGGAGCAGACAGACCAGGAGATTTTTAGTCACATATGGAAAATGATCAGCTCTTAAATCCCTTTAGGTTAGGGTCATATAATTACACAACTAACCAAACAGATAACATTCAACCCTCTGACACTTTAGTCTTCACAGCTGATAAAAACTAAGGAGCTTGGAAAGAAAACGACTGGAAGACGTTTCATGTCTCATTCAACAGTCTTATTCAGCTGTGAGACCTCACCCCATCATGTTTGGTCTTACAGTGGTTTCACCCGAAACCTCTGGTGATAATGACCGACACCTTTGTTCACACCTTGGCTCATGAGATGAGGAACGTGATTAATAATGGGTCAACGAACCTCAACCAAGACACCTCTTGGATGAGAGGTGAAAGGTCATCACAAACATGTAAGAAGTCCAGGTGCTTTCTTTCCAAGCTCCTCATAGTACCATGAACTGATGCCTCAAAACCTACACAGACACACAGGTGTTAAACCTGGAAATATTTCTTTGTTCCCTGATTGCAGAGACTCAGAGGAACCATTTAAAACAAACAAATTTAGGGTGATCACTGCTGATGATTTAGACATCAGAGGGTTCACCTCCTGAACTTCACCAAAGGAAATATTCTAATAGAAGGATGTAAGGCAACACGGATCTAAAAGGATTTATGCGACAGCTGAACGTTTCTAAAGCGATGGTTGAGTAAGATGTTGGGAAATCTGATGTGAGTCCTTGGAGAAGAGAACACGGACCTGGGAGAAGATTCAGGCTGAACATCCTTCCTGCAGGGAGATAAAGATTGCCATTAATCACTGACTTTAAAGATGATTATTCATCAGATTATTAAAGATTATTATTGTTCTTCAGTTAAACACCAATGAGCCAAACAGTGACATGGTCAGCATGACATCACCCTTTGGTTTTGGATGTTCTGAATTCAATTCAGTTTAGTTTTATTTATTTAGTTCTAAATCAAAGCACCAGTCGTCTCAAAGCACTTTGTATTGTAAGGTCAAGACTCTACAATCAAATGACCCCCTATGAGCAAGCGCTTTGGCGACAGTGGGAAGGAAAAACTCCCTTTTAACAGGAAGAAACCTCCAGCAGAACCAGGCTCAGGGAGGGGCGGGGCCATCTGCTGTGATTGGTTGGGGTGAGGGAAGAAAGACAGGATAAAGACATGCTGTGGAAGAGAGACAGAGATTAATAATAACTATTAAATGCAAAGTGTCTGTTAGCATTTTAGCTCCTGAAATGTTGTTCTCAGGTGTTCTCAGGTTAGTCCGAGGAGGGTTTTCGGCTCACTGGTGCAGTTATGGCGCAGTCGTTGTGTGGAAACGTTCAGACCTGAATGAGAGTCCTGATTTGTTCTTGAGGTTCCTTAGTAAGTCCAACTGATTGAGAGGAGGGATCAACCTGCAGACACAAGTTTCACAATCACACAGTTTAAGAATCCCTGAGGAGTGATTGGCTGCAGGTGTACAGGTGCAGTCTTACCTATACATGGGGACAGACACTGTCCTCTCGTAATAATCCCAGGTAGATGTCAGATCGGTTCGGCTCAGATTTGTGGCGTAAACCCTCCAGGCTGCCTGTCGACACAGGAAGGAAGCAGCTGACTCCTAAAAGGTCTCACGTGAGGGTGCCAGTGTAGATTCTCACCGCACAAAGTCAGTGTGATGTCAGAGCGTGGGCTCACCTGTATGAGTCCTGCTGCGGGGTTTCGTCTCTTCTCAAAGTGTTTCTGCCTGTGCTGCTCCTGAACCTTCAGAGCAAAGCCAGAACCCAGAATCCCCTGAAGAGAAACACAGACAGGTGAGCTGGCACGAACAGGTGTCTCAGGTAAACCCAGGTAGATAAAAGACTGACTCACAGCCGGCAGAGCAAAGAATGAAACTCCAATCAGAGTGAAGGTTGCAGCCAGCAGACGTCCATTCCAGGTGATGGGGAACTTGTCTCCATAACCGATGGTTGTCAAGGTGATCTGAGATACAAACAAACCGACTACATCGTCCCATCACGGAGGAGGAAACACCAGTTGGTTCACACCTGTACTACACCTGTGCTGGATGTCCTGTCTGGACTGATTAGGTGAACGTGTTTTTTACTGCCATACTTTTAGTTCATGTATTTTGTTTTGCACTATGCATATTTTATATGTCAGTCGGTCATTTATTGCGGGAATTCTCATGTAGGAACTATTGTACTGCATGTTGGTTCTGCTGGTGCACCTGAGTGAGGTGCACGCCCATGTTGAAGCAGGAGAGGCCCATTTAAGTTGGAGGAAGTTCAAATGTTCTTAAAAGTATGTGTGACGTGCTCAAAGCGGGGGTCAGCCAGCGAGGTATGTTGTAGTACAGCGGTCCCCGACCTTTTTTGCTCCACGGACGGTTTAATGTCAGACAGTATTTTCACGGACCGGCCTTTAAGGTGTGGCGGATAAATACGACAAAATAAAACGATACGACCGAGACAAAAACTGTGGTATTTTGTAAATATAACAATAAACATGAATTCACTGTGTAACTGTGTAACTTTATTAGCAGCGTCCTCCTGAAATGCACCAACAACATTGAGAGTAACATCCTCCTCTCTGCCCCTTAATGCTCTCCGGTTGCTATGGTAATGCGTAAACATTTCTTTCAAAATAAGACACACAACTACAACACAGGAAAGACCCAGGGAAACAGAGTTAACGATAAAAACCCTGAAAACCATCAATTTCACACCCGAGCCTCAACTCTCATGGCCCGGTACCGGTACTGGTCCGTGGCCCGGGGGTTGCGGATCGCTGCTGTAGATCATTTATGTCTCTATTTTGCCCGTCTTACTATTTCATTGAATTTTATGCTGTGTTTGAGTTCGATGGTGGCGTAGTTTGTGATCAAGGTGATGCTGTAACAACATCAATCCGGAGATTTTACAGCTCAGTAAAGCCGACCTTATGCCATCAGCAAAAAGAACTCTTTGTTGTCCTGGAGAAGAGGTGGAAGTGATACTGTTTATACCTGCTGCTTTGCAGCTCAGATAATTAATCACAGGCAAACAGCACCTCACCTGATCTCAGGTGAGGTGTGGGTGTGTATGTGCATTCATCTTACCAGTCCCCACCAGAGGGCGTCAGCATATGTCTCAAACTGTTCATTATCTTCTTTTTCTGCCAGGTAAACGAGGAAACTTGCCAGAATGAGACACAAGAAGCCGATATACCAGGCTGTGATCAGCTCCTGCAGTGGGCGAGAGACTAGAGGGTAAAGTCAGGAAGGAGGAGAGCCCGGGAGGCATCCTGCTCATGTGCTGAAACGCCTCAATTGGCTTCTAGCAGCACAGCAGCTCTACTTTAAGCTCCTCCACAGCTCGAGGTTCAGAATCTATGACACACTGAAAGTTAAGGATAATCCCTTAAGACTAATTTCCTCGTCCATTAAGAGAAAAAAACTACTACACCTGTGAACTAGTCTAAAAGTAAGAAAAAAGGTTCAACTACATGACCTGACAGTTTATGACATCAAGGTTTGGAGGTGCCGGTCAGTGAGTGTACCCTGAATTTCTAAAAGTTTGTGGACTTGATGAATTTGAAGGGTGAGCCCTGCGTTTATGAGCTCTCCACCGTGGACATGAAGCTGGTGCATGGTGACCTCTGCAGCACCAACTTGAATAGAATAGAATAGACTGTTATTGTCACTGTTACAAGAACAATGAAAGACAGTTTGGAATCTCTGCGTTAGCAGCCTGTTGATTTTTACATTGAAATTCCTTTAGAATAAAGAGAAACCAAAAAAGAGACTTAAAGATGTACCTGCACAGGTCTGTACAAGTTATATACACCATATAAAGGAGCAGTGTGATGATCGGTGGTAGTGCACACAGGTAGAGACCAGAGGTAGGAATGTTGGTTCCATTATAATAAATACGGTGAAAATGTCCATAAATGTTAACAGCACAGTCGACGTTAAATCAGGGTGGAGGCAGGACATGATCGGCTGGAGGTAGCTGGGCTCTGCTGCTTGGCAGTGCAGAGGTTTCACTGGAAGAAGGTTTCTGGATTGTTTTCCACAAACTTTTTCTCCGTACATATTGCAGTTGATTGTGTCGGTCCTTCTCCAGTTGTTGCGTCCCAGGCCGACAACTTCATCCCCAGATGTAACTAACCCAGATGCTCCTTTAGTTGACTGGCTAGTTGAGGGTTAACGTTTTTCAAAATCATTTTAACAACATCACCTCCACTTATAGTTGGCTTCCAGCGTTTGCAGAGTGATTGATACATGTAGGCAAAGTGTCGGCCTCTTTTTGGACTGTGCTCCGCACTCTCTCAGCCAGCTCATCCTCATAGTCTCCTGATAGGAACACATTCTTTCCAGGTTTGGATTTTATGGGATCCCTTGAAGTTCCATGTAGAACATTACGAAGAGTAGCCATAAGCCTCTCATCAGTGAGTGGGTTGAGGCCCAAGAAGTCTTCCCCCCTCTCTAGGTACTGAAGAGGATCAGACTCATCAGCTTTTCCAAATTTTGGAAACGGCACTTTGATAGGGCTCTTCCCCTCATTCTACTCCTTGTTTCACCTCGGATGGTTAGTTGGTTACAACCTGGGTTGGCCGGCCACTCTTAGATGTTTCTCTCCAAATAAGTCATCTGAATAGGTTTGCACACCTGCATGTCCAGGTGCCGGGACAGAGAGAAGGATCCTCCTTTATCGGTTGGATGACATCAGGTATGAGTTTTGTGGTTATTTGAGTGTACTGATCCTTTAAACTTCACTCGTTTGACAAGTTGTTTTCTGTGAGATCTCATTTTTAGCTCCTCCTCCTAGTCGTGTTGGTTCTCCACAGTTTTTTAGGCCGTTCCAGAATATCCTGATCAGCAATATTTGATGACCTGAAGAGATTCACTTCCTGTGTTCTTTAATCGATTTTCCAGGAGGAGAGTTGGACGAGTTTAAAGGAGCACCAAGCTCACTCAGTTCCATACCCCGCAGTGAATTATGGGAGGAGAGTTTGAATTAATTGATTGATTGATTGATTGATTGATTGATTGATTGATTGATTGATTGATTGATTGATTGATTGATTGATTGATTGATTGATTGATTGATTGATTAATCATACTTTATTCATCCCGTGCTGATACCGTCTCCATTTCCAAGGATGACCCAGCATTGGGAGCCATTTTGTGTTTCTGTTGGGTTGTTTTAAATAAAGTTTTTTCTTTCTTTATTTAATGGGTTTATAATTCATGAATGAGTTCCATCCGAGGTGTCATTTTTCTATTTGTCAGTTTATATAATGAAGGTTTGGGAGTAGCAGTCAGGTACAGCAAACCTCACAAAGGATGTAAACATGTGACAGAGATTACCACCCTCAGCATGAAACAAACCACAGTTTCTCTCATAAAACTGAAACATATTCACACACTGGAAATACTAATTCTTTAACTTAAATGTAGTTCATGGCTCATGTTTGGTCCATGTTTTATCGCTCACCAGTCCACTGCAGTGACAAACAGCACAGAAAGAAAAGTCCACTCCGCTTTTTCCAATCACTCAACGCAAGGAGTCTTAAACCAGCTGTGCACAGCTGCACACAAAGTACAGCCTGGGGCAGTGACCGCGCCTCACTGCCACCTCCATCCACAAAGAAATCCTCCTGCTTCAGAGCCAGACGATCCCCGGTGCTTTCCACTGGCATGCTTCTTTTGAAGGCTGACAGCGGGGCTTTCCACCCGAAAACACTGGGCTGGGCCGCTCCGTGTCGAGGACCACTCCAAAAGGAATTGGGGGCTTGGCAGTGAGTTTGCACGAGGTGATCCGAGTTCAGAGCAGCAGACAAGTGAGCACTGGCCATACGTTCATCCTTTGATGAACACGCATACGAAGTCAGATTCCTTTACAGAACATAAATAATTCAGCATTTTCAGCAGGTTCCATTCCACGCAGGTTCTGGTCCACACGATCACGCATTCGGAGCCACACATTGCTGAACGTCTTCATGCGTTCTTAAGTCCATTGTCAGTTCTCTCAGTCACAGCTCGCACTTTCGTTATACACCTAACGGCTCATAACAGCAGCCCCAATGTCCTGCTTCCCCACATGTCTACAAACCAAATCCAAAAGACTGGATGGTCAAACCCCCACGATCACTCCAGAGTCCAAGGTCCAATGATCACTCTGAGCCTGCTTCCTAACACTGTAGACCACAGGTGTCGAAGTCCAGGCCTCGAGGGCCGGTGTCCTGCAGGTTTTGGATGTGACCTTGATCCAACACAGCTGATTCAAATGGCTAAATTACCTCCTCAACATGTCTTGTAGTTCTCCAGAGGCCTGGTAATGAACTACTCATTTGATTCAGGTGTGTTCACCCAGGGTGTTATCTAAAACCTGCAGGACACCGGCCCTCGAGGCCTGGACTTCGACACCCCTGCTGTAGACCAAACTTTCCTGAGATCCGGTCATCTTCCAGGATACTCTGACAGGTAAACAGATAACCAACAAAAATAGACTGACTCTAAATTTTATTTATACTCTTTTATATTTTGAGGCATATGTGAAACATTGATCTAATAAATAACTCCGATCAATACAGATGAAAGTAATAAACCAATACTGCAGCTCATTGTTGTGGTTTCTCTAATACTGTAGACCTGGTATAGAAAGTTCTCAGATGTGGGGTTAAGCACAAGCTTTGACCTTTGACATCCATCAGTCTGGGTGCCAGCTGAGCTCAGTGGGTGAGCGGGCGACCACACGACTGCAGAGCAGCGGCTCAGGTTCGAGCCCAACCCGTGGCCCTTTGCTGCATGCCGTCTCCACCCTTTCTATTCAACCTTCACTTTCAACATCCAATAAAGTCCTAAATACTTCAAATAATGGACCAATCTTGGATCTGTAAATATTCTGATTCTTCGATTTCAGTCAGTTTTTAAACTTTCGTGTCCTGTTCCAGATTCTCAGTGTTTCATCACAGTGAACATTAGCTGATCTATAACCACCGACAAGTCAGCGCCACGTCAGCTGGCGTCACTCACACATACGAGTTTTACCTTGCTGTGAGCGTAGACCACCGATCCCAGCAGCTTCCAGGTTCCTCCTCGGCGATCCATACGGATCATTCGGAGAATCTGAAGGAACCGCAGCGACCTGATGGCCGATGTGGCGAAGACGTTTCCCTGAGTCCCTGCAGCCAGGACTGATATGGATGCTATGAGCACCATGATGTCTGCAGACAGACAGGTTACAGGTAGGTCAGAGATGGCTTTTCTAATTGTACCATCATGAACTGGTCCTTTCCATTAGCACTGGTAGTTATTCTTCTAACATTGCCCCACTGGCACATCTCAGGGTTTTCTGCTTTCATTATAGACGCTGCAGCTTGGGTCTGTATTTGAAATCATCATGTTACTTACCACTTTTAATAATAATGATGATAATACATTTTCTTTTATGCACCTTTCAAAACACTCAACGACACCTTACGCAGAAGAATAAAACAACAACAGACAAAAATACCAATTTGATATTTAACCAGAAGCCAGTGAGTTCCAGTAAGTATCCAAGTACAGATGAGCTGGCAGAGAGTTGGGTGACAGAGCAAAGGGCCCTTGTGTTCCCTTGGCCTTAACTGATTAAAACTGCGTAGTAAGCACATTTTGCAAAATGACACTGTTATTGTACATTTCTTTGTGGAGGACGAGTCGAGATCTTGTATAGATTTTATGTTCCAGGTGACAACCTTTAGCTTTAAGCTGACTGAAATAACCCATGGTGCAACACATTTGAAGGAGACAAGGTGTCTAAAATGTTATCAAGTCCATCATTAAATGAGCGTTTAATCAGGGAAGAACAGAGGATTTATGCTCGGGAGGCAGTCAGTACGACTCAAAAGAGTGTTCAAATTAATGCCCCTGATGTTGCGAAATGAGATGACAAATGGAGTTAAATTAACATTAAAGATATTCACATGTGGTCAGAGGTGGGGAGATAAGCTGCTGTACAGCAGGGGTGGGGAACTCCAGGTGTCCTGCAGGTGTTAGATATCACTCTGTGTCACACACGATTAGTATATTAGCAGGCCTCTGGAGAACTACAAGACATGTTGTTGACTGGATCCTATCCAGGCTACCATGTGGCGAGAGGCAGGGCTAACACAGACAGCCATTCACATTCACACCTATGGGCAATGTAGACTCCCCAGTTAACCTAACCCCACCAACTGTGTGTCTTTGGACTGGGAGGAAGCCGGAGTACCCGGAGAGAACCCACACAGACCAATGACATCCAGACAGCAATGGAACAATGGCAGAGAGTCGGAGAGGGCGACTGTGGCCAGTGGACTATGTAGGAAAAGCAGGGTAGTCCAGATGAGCACAGACCCCCAAAACAACACGTTAATCCACATAGCTGCTGAAGATGAACCACAGGAGGGCTTCGGACCAGTGAGAACACACAGGTTATGGGTGGGATAGAGCTGGGCGATATAAGATTTTTTCATATCACGATATGTTTTTTTCATTTCAGGCGATAACGATATACAAGGAGTGCAGAATTATTAGGCAAACGAGTATTTTGTCCACATCATCCTCTTCATGCATGTTGTCTTACTCCAAGCTGTATAGGCTCGAAAGCCTACTACCAATTAAGCATATTAGGTGATGTGCATCTCTGTAATGAGAAGGGGTGTGGTCTAATGACATCAACACCCTATATCAGGTGTGCATAATTATTAGGCAACTTCCTTTCCTTTGGCAAAATGGGTCAAAAGAAGGACTTGACAGGCTCAGAAAAGTCAAAAATAGTGAGATATCTTGCAGAGGGATGCAGCAGTCTTAAAATTGCAAAGCTTCTGAAGCGTGATCATCGAACAATCAAGCGTTTCATTCAAAATAGTCAACAGGGTCGCAAGAAGCGTGTGGAAAAACAAGGCGCAAAATAACTGCCCATGAACTGAGAAAAGTCAAGTGTGCAGCTGCCAAGATGCCACTTGCCACCAGTTTGGCCATATTTCAGAGCTGCAACATCACTGAGTGCCCAAAAGCACAAGGTGTGCAATACTCAGAGACATGGCCAAGGTAAGAAAGGCTGAAAGACGACCACCACTGAACAAGACACACAAGCTGAAACGTCAAGACTGGTCCAAGAAATATCTCAAGACTGATTTTTCTAAGGTTTTATGGACTGATGAAATGAGAGTGAGTCTTGATGGGCCAGATGGATGGGCCCGTGGCTGGATTGGTAAAGGGCAGAGAGCTCCAGTCCCACTCAGACGCCAGCAAGGTGGAGGTGGAGTACTGGTTTGGGCTGGTATCATCAAAGATGAGCTTGTGGGGCCTTTTCGGGTTGAGGATGGAGTCAAGCTCAACTCCCAGTCCTACTGCCAGTTTCTGGAAGACACCTTCTTCAAGCAGTGGTACAGGAAGAAGTCTGCATCCTTCAAGAAAAACATGATTTTCATGCAGGACAATGCTCCATCACACGCGCGTCCAAGTACTCCACAGCGTGGCTGGCAAGAAAGGGTATAAAAGAAGAAAAACTAATGACATGGCCTCCTTGTTCACCTGATCTGAACCCCATTGAGAACCTGTGGTCCATCATCAAATGTGAGATTTACAAGGAGGGAAAACAGTACACCTCTCTGAACAGTGTCTGGGAGGCTGTGGTTGCTGCTGCACGCAATGTTGATGGTGAACAGATCAAAACACTGACAGAATCCATGGATGGCAGGCTTTTGAGTGTCCTTGCAAAGAAAGGTGGCTATATTGGTCGCTGATTTGTTTTTGTTTTGTTTTTGAATGTCAGAAATGTATATTTGTCAATGTGGAGATGTTATATTGGTTTCACTGGTAAAAATAAATAATTGAAATGGGTATATATTTGTTTTTGTTAAGTTGCCTAATAATTATGCACAGTAATAGTCACCTGCACACACAGATATCCCCCTAAAATAGCTAAAACTAAAAACAAACTAAAAACTACTTCCAAAAACATTCAGCTTTGATATTAATGAGTTTTTTGGGTTCATTGAGAACATGGTTGTTGTTCAATAATAAAATTATTCCTCAAAAATACAACTTGCCTAATAATTCTGCACTCCCTGTATATCACGATATAGGCCAAATAACTATATTTGTAAGATTTAAATGTGCCGTTGCTCACAAGTAAAATGTGAAATAATTAGCAGCTTGTTTTAATTAAAATATTTATTTCCCATAATAAGTTCAACAGGGTAGATGTACTTAAGGAACATGAGACTTCAGTTTCAGATAAATAAAGGCAAATATTGCAAACTACACAAAAGGCAGCCGCTAAAGCGTTTAAGTTTCAAAATAGAACAAACAAAACAGACTAAATTGTCAATTCCACTTAGAAACAAAATATTAATTCTAAAAATAAATCTTAGGTCGTTTTACAGAAGAACAGACAAAATTGACTAACTTTTGTCAATATCAAATAAACTGAGAACTAAAAGGAAATTCTCAATCTCTCCTTGTTGTATAGCTTAGCTTTTCAAACAGTTTTAACAGTTACTTTAGTCTGACAAAAGCCGAATGACGAATCAGCGCTTTCAGTCAGAGATTGAGCGTGCACCGCTTTTATTGTATTTCAGACTTGCTTTCGCACAATTTACAGTGCGCGCTACTCTGTTTTTGTCAGACTTGAAATAGCGAAATACCTTCACACTACGGAACTTCTGTGGCCCTTCTGTTCGACAAGCTCTCCGGCATTGGAACCATCATCGGTTTTTCTTGGTAACCTTCGCTCACGCTCTCGGTTGATTTTTCTCTAGTCGGCAAACTCATTTCCTTCATTACCCGGGCTGCACGGCTGCAAAAACAAATACACATGTGCGCCTTGGCGCTTGTGCTGTACGTAACAAGTCACGTGACGTGACGCTGCGGCTGTGATTGGTTCGGCTCTGCGCTACTTAATTTGGATTGGCTGTTCTTTTTTTTCTTTTTTTTTTTAAGAGGACAAGAGAGATGAGGCCTATCACAATAGTTTAATTTTTCTATCGAGAAAAAGTTATTTCGCAATACATATCGTTATCATTTTATCGCCCAGCTCTAGGGTGGGAGTTAACAAACATTAACAACAGGTAATACAAGGCTCACCAACATGCCAGCAGCAGCTAGTCGCACCAGTGTGCACTCCCACGAAGAATCTGTTATGAAGACAACACCCAGATTTCCTTCCCTCTTAAACCCGCCTCCTGCTCTCTAACCTGCTGTGGAGCTGAGGTTAAAACCTGGCTCTCACAAAAGTGCTCAAACTCAATGAAAACATTTGTTTTAGTGATTTATCCCACTCACTGACAGACCGTGACATTTCCCACTCTCCCTGCGTATCTACATGTTGTATAAAAAACATGTGTAACACGACTGCACCTGCTGGACTCCTGGCACATGCATGTTTAGCTCAGTCTTAAACTACTGCACCAGCTTCCAGCTTAGTTCTGTTGATCAGCACCTTCTAATAATTCCAAACTGATTGCTTGACTCGTACAAGCAACCATGAATTCCCAGCCCCGAAACTCTGGAATCATCTCCGTCTTCCCAACTGCAAACATACTTCCTCTCATCAGCTGTTTCAGCTTCAGACTAATTTTAACTGACCCCAGTGCAGCTTCTTGGCTTTTATTATACTTTTACTCGGGGGGGGGTAACACCCAGTGTGCCGCAGGGCTAACACACAGACAACCATTCACACTCACATTCACACCTATGGGCAAATGACCACTTACCCCAACCCTATGATAACTCCTAAATCATTTGTGTTGCATTGTTTACTCGTTGTGCAGCACTTGGTGAACATCTGTTGTGTTTCAGTGTGCTGTATAAATACTGTGTTGTCCCTGCTAGCAGAGGCCTTAGCTGTGAGGCAGAGCTTTGTTGTACGATCTGACCTTGAGGTGAAGGTCCACTCCTGTCTGTAATGTTTTTCACCTGTGGATAATTTCTTTCTCTGTACAACGATGAACTTCACTTTGTTTAGCAATACTGTTAAAACCCTTCTGGGACTGGGCAACAGTTGCTTCTCTACGATCTCTTTGATGTCTTTCCTCCTGTGTTAACACGCCTGAATGCTGCAGAGCAGCTGATTTCATCAGCAGCTCGTGAGTTCATCAGCAGTTAGGCTGGATGGTCCACCTCCACCCTAAACACAGTTGGAGATGCTGAGATGAAGGGTTTGTAGAACTTTGGAAGTCCAACAGGTCCTTCTCACCACCCACTGAACTCTCTCTTGTTGAGGATGAAGAAGAGGAACAGAGTAGCAGAGGCTACATAGCAAACAAACGAGGGATCGGCTTTGGCGTGACTTTAAAACTGTACAAACCTTCTAGAGACCAGAGGAAGTAAAGACCTTTAGAAGGTCCTCAGGGACATTTGTGGATGAAGCTCAGAGATAAGCAGACGTGAGACGGACTGAACGTGACCAACAAACACACTCTGACCCACCGATGACGCAGAAGGGCTTCCTGGCGAATTTCAGTCGACCTCTCCACCCTCTGTACCGACAGCAACACCCGGCAGCCCAGATCCTCACCATGTACTCCACCCCGAACACCACGATGGTCACCACCTCCTGTTACACCACAACAACACGCTGTTAACAATCAGAGCAGCACGTGTGTGTTCAGAAGAATATATCCAGCTTTACGTGAAGAATGAAACACTGAAGCTGAACAGAACCGTCTCTAACTTTATTGTATATTTGTTTCATCTCCGCTTCGAGCACCATCACGTGTGCGATCAGCTCCACGCCGAGCCAAACCTTTGACCAGGGGTCCCCAATCCCAATCCCAGTCCACGAGGGCCGGTGTCCCTGCAGGTTTTAGATGTGTCCTTGATCCATCACAGCTGATTTAAATGGATAAATTACCTCCTCAACATTTCTTGAAGTTCTCCAGAGGCCTGGGAATGAACTAATCATGTGATTCAGGTGTGCTGACCCAGGGTGAGATCTAAAACCTGCAGGGACACCGGCCCTCATGGACTGGGATTGGGGACCCCTGCCTTTGATGCTAGCTAAGCAAGGGTGTCCAACATGACGGTCTTAAAAGAGATGGAAGTGGGACCCTTTCCCCGCCTGGATCTCTGATCTGGGACCGACACATTCAAACTGTCTGCAGTTCAAATATGACAAAATCTTTATATATGTGCTGCTGAGGACTCGGGGGGGGGGGCAAGTTGTCCTGTAACGTCCCATATTGGAGAATACAGTAATAACAAACATCATATTGCAGAAGACAACAAGTAACATTTGTGAATTTTATATAAATATTTTCAGGCTTTTGTCTTTGAAAATATTCTTGTTCAAACATTGCCTCGAGTTTCAGTGTTTGAAAAAAAGGCCTGAAAGTTGGTCGATCTTAAATATTCACACTGTGGACATAAAATGTAAGCAAACTGGCGATGGTCGAGCGTGATGTTTGCGTGGTTACCAGGATGTAAAGCGCGTCCTCTGAGCTCTTCTCGTACTCTCTGATGGTGGAGAACACAGACAGAACCAGGCAGGAGAACACCAGCAGGAACCTGAACACAGAACAGGAAAGATCTGTGTTTCAGGGAAAATAAACATTAGTGTGAGGTGACCTCACTCTGAGAGACGGTTGTGGGGAAGAGAGGGCGGGAATATTAAGGACCGCCCAGCTGTCCCCACCTGCCAAATCCCACTTTTCTCCTGCTCGATACATTGGTGCGCGCACGCAGGTGTGCGGACAGGTACGTACACATAGGCGTGGTAGATAAAGGCCCATCCTCGGGGTCTCTCCAAGACGTTGTACAGGAAGTTCTGCAGGCGTCTGTAGAGGGCGTTTCGTTTGGGAGGTTTCTTCCCCCCAGAGACGCTGCTGCGCTGCCGCCGAGGCCCCTCGTCTCCACCTGGACACAGAAACATGTCAGACAAGCACACGGACGCTTATATGTGCTGCTGAGGACTGGGGGGCAGTATGGGAGTGATGTGGGAGTAAATCTACTGTGAAACCCTCTGTCTGTGACGGGCAGCCAATTAGAGGAAAGCAGAATCAGAAATACTTAATTATTAATCCCAGCATGTGGTCACAGTAAGAACAGTAACGAACAAGGAAAAACAATACAGTTATTATTTACTAATTAATAATATAATTACAGAATAGCTCTTAAAGGGGTAGGAGCTAAAACAGCCTGTTTCAGACTGAGAATGATCTGAGGCGTCCAGAGCAAGATAAAGAAGGATTATTCTGAGCTGTGAATTGTGCAAAGCTGCTCTGGTGGATCAGCCAATCACATTCAAGCCTCCTCTCAGTAAACACCTGCACCATGAAGCTGATTGGTCCTAACCTTCAGGAGAAAGGTTTGCAGGTTTTAGTCACATAGTCACCACGTGACATGTCCCGTATACTTTTAAGTGAAATCAGCTGTTCTGGTTATTAAAGATAACACACACAGCTGCTCACCCGCTATGAGCAGAGCACCGTCCCTGCTGGAGTCCGTCCCTCCGGCCTCCAAACCCACGAAGCCGACCTTCAGCTTCTTCTGGTCGGCCTGTGCTCCGGGGAACACCCCGCCGTTGCGGGATTTCTGCACCATGACGAACCGACGATGTGCACCGATTCACCGAGCTACAGCCAGCCCGCGGACCGAGCATCGAGGCCGGGTAGGGCCGGCGGGAGCATCGGGGCCGAGGAGGAGGAGAAACGGAGAGGAGGAAGAGGAGGTGCAGGGAGGAGGAGGAGGATGCAGCAGCACAGACGAACTGCAGATTGGCTGATCAGGAGGTTTTTTGACTTCCCGCACGAAGAAGGAAACAGAATGACGTCACCGCGTCAGAAACATTGATCATTTCGATCAGCTCCCAAAAAAAAAAAAAAAAAACAAGAAAAAAAGGCAGCATAAACATGAGCCCGCGTTTTCTTGTGATCGCTTATCACCGTCTCCACGGTAACGTGATGTCGACGGCGGTCACCATGGCAGCACGAGGTGTGGGCGGATGGAGATTGTGGCGACAACATCATTAACCATAGAACAAATCAGGTTGGTGATGACGACAGACCCTGCAGCGTCAGCAGAGCCTGGTGACAGTGGGAATGAAGAACCCTTCTCTATCCTCAGTAAACTGAAGCCATTTTCCTGCTTCAGTGCTTCTTAAAGCGATCTCCGTCTCCTAGATTGATGAAGAGGAGGTAGAAAGGGTATTTATTTATTTATTTATTAACGTTTATTTAACCAGGAAGATCCCATTGAGATTAAAAACCTCTTTTTCAAGGGAGACCTGGCCAAGATAGGCAGCAGCAAGTGTCTCACAGTTACAGAAATTACTCAATTAAAGTGAGGCAGCAAAAACACACCTGCAAAAATAAATGAAAGAATAAATAAATAAATAAAATTCAAATAAAAATTTAAAATTCTGTTAAAATGACAATCTAATTGAAACAGTTGCATGTTATGGACTTGGACTCAAGGATTCTTAGTTTAGATTTAAAAGCACTTAATGAAATGAATTCAGTCATTTTCCATTCGTTCTACAGTTTGTTCCAAGCCAAGGGTGCTAAATGAACAAAAAGTCTTTTACCAAATTCAGTTCGGGCAAATGGAACAGAAAGCAACAAGTAACCATGCGGCCGAAGAGAATACCGACCAGCTTGTTTCATTGCAAGCAGGGAACCCAAGTATTGCCTTATATATATAAAACTATATAGATGGTGAATGGCCTGTATTTGTATAGTGCTTTACTAGTCCCTAAGGACCCCAAAGCACTTTACACATTCAGTCATCCACCCATTCACACACTGGTGATGGTAAGCTACGTTGTAGCCACAGCCACCCTGGGGCGCACTGACAGAGGCGAGGCTGCCGGCCACTGGCGCCACCGGGCCCTCTGACCACCATCAGTAGGCAACGGGTGAAGTGTCTCGCCCAAGGACACAACGACCGAGACTGTCGGAGCCGGGGCTCGAACCGGCAACCTTCCGATTACAAGACGAACTGCCAACTCTTGAGCCACGATAGATGAGAGTTCCTCCGACTTTACGAAGCAGGCCATCCTACCTGAAAGTATAACTCACAGTGGTGAGTCTGAAATTTACGGTTAGTGATGAACCTTAGAGAAGCACGATACACAGTATCAACCATTTGAAGACACTGAGCAGAAGCATTCATATATAGAATATCTCCATAATCCACCATAGGCAAAAATGTTGCAGCAACAAGCTGCTTCTTTGTATTAAAAGAGAAACACAACTTATTTTGAAAATACAATCTCAGTTTTAACTTCAGATTCTCTACATGTGGTTTGAAGTTGAGCGAGTCATGATTTAAGATACCCAGATATTTGTACGTGTGAACCAACACTGTTTTATTACCCTCAAGAGTAGTTACTGATGGGATTGTTTGGGCCCATTTCCTTGATTTAGAAAAAAACATGAGCTTTGTTTTGTCTGCGTTGAGAACAAGTTTAAGCTGAAGTAATGAGTGCTGGACAGCAAAAAAGGCTTTCTGCAAGGAGTCAGTGGCTTGGACAAGAGTTGAACCACAGCCGTAAATAACTGTATCATCAGCATGGAAGTGCAAGTTTGCATCTGGCACATTTAGACCAAGATTGTTTATGTAAATGATAAATAGAAGGGGACCTAATACAGAGCCCTGTGGCACTCCGTTGTGCACTGTAACAAAGTCAGAACATAGACCGTCAGATTTAATGCAATGAAGAAAGCTTTAAGTTCCTCAGAGTCCACATCTTGGCCGACCTTACCTGGTTCGCAAACATTTCCCATCAGGAAATAAAACCGCAACAAAGGCTGTACTTCCTCAGGAAACTGCGTCAGGCCCAATTACCTCAGAGACCGCATCAAGAGCCTTCTGACCTACTGCTGCACACTCTGGTTCAACTGCTGTACTGTGGAGGACCAGAGGAAACTGCAGCAGGTGGTGAGGGCAGCAGAGCGGGCAATTGGCACCTCACAAACCCCCCTCAGAGACATTTATACTGGCAGACTTTAGCGGAGAGCCAGCATCATCATCAAAGACCCCTCCCACCCTGGACACTCACTTTCCCCCCCTACCCTCTAGTAAACGCTACAGGTCCATCAGGTCAAACCATCTTTATTATAATAGTAACCATCTTACTCAATGTGCATTACATTGCTTCCTTATATGGCAAAAATAACTTGTACATATCTGTGTAGATACATACGTTATCATATAAATTCCCTGTGCAGGTACCTCTTAAACTTTAAGTCTGTTTTTCGGTTTCTCTTATTCTAAAGGAATTTTAATGTAAAATCTACAGGCTGCTAATGCCGAGATGCCAAACTGTCTTTCATTGTTCTTGTAACAGTGACAATAAAGCTCTATTCTGTTCTATTCTATTGTTCAGTTCCAGTCTGCTGTTCTTACTGTTCTGCTATTGATCTTTCTGGGTTTTTGGACCACATAATGGCTGGTCCTTGGTCCGTCAGGTTTATTCTGTGTGGTGCAACCATCCCTGGTAAATGGAGTGGTTCTTATGTAGGGCTCTTTCTACTCTGCGCACTCAAAGCGCTTTAATCAACTTGCCTCATTCACACAAATCCTTTATTCTATGTAAGAGCTTTCTATCACATACGTTCTTACTCCAATGGATACATCAGAGAGTTCTCAGCCCCCTACTGTCCGCCATGTACACCTATGACTGCACGCCAACCCCCCCAACCAGCATCATCGTCAGGTATGCTGATGACACCACATCTCTGATGGTGATGAGACAGCGTACAGGGTGGAGGTAGAGAAGTTGTCCTGCTGGTACCTCAGGAGGCACAGACAGCTCCACTCCTCCCTCATTATAAATGGAGAACAGGTGGACTCTCTCTCCACCTTCAGGTTTCTCCACTGATTTCATCTGGACCCACAACACCATCGCCGTGGTAAAGAAGGCCCAGCAGCGGCTGCACCTTCATGTCCTGAGAAGAACCTGGACCAGGAGCTGCTGCTGCCCTTCTACCCTCCTCAGTGGAGAGGAACAGGAAGGCTGCACAGAGGGTCATTAAGACCACCCAAAAAATCATTGGGTGCCCTCTGACCCCCCTGGAGGCCATCGCCAGATCATCCTGTCTCAGGTAAACCAGGGCCATCACAGGTGACCCCTACACCCCGCCCTGCCAACCCACCTCACCACCTGATCACGTGACCCTCATCACTCGGGACACACTGTTGTGTGTGGTTGAATGTGCACAGTGTCGTATGGTGTAACAAACCAATGACACGGTGCTGGATGAATGGAGACGAGCCTGAGAGCGCTGAAGCTTTGAGTAACACAAACTTAGCGTACGTCAGTTTGTTCTGCAGGAAGTTTCACAAATACTTCACATCATACAGTATCAGTATCTGACGATATCACATGTAATCTACAAAGTCACTAAGAGCAATGCTTTAACTCTGACCTCTGTTGCTGCTCTCCTGTCATGTTCCTCTGAGTGAACTTTGGAAATACAGCGAGTCTGCTCACTGAAGGTCCAGGCGCTGTATTTTCAAACAGTTTGTGTTTGCTGAAATGCTGCATTTGAAACTACCTGACACAAAGTCATTACCGTCTCTATGCTCGCTGCTCTGCTAGATGCTGAAGTGCTACAACCACAGCTTGTAGGCATCTGCAACATGAACGCTGTCCTGGATTGTTCTGTCTTTAAGCCCTGAGATATAAATGATGCACCAATAGGACTGTCTTTACCCATTATTGTTTCTCCATTGATGATGATGATGGTGAATCACCTACTTTTAAAAAACTAAATAAACAAGCGAGGGGACGATCACGGAGGCCTGCGTGACAAACTGAAGGATTTCCACACAGATTTAATAAAAACATGGACATGCAGGAAGACTGTGTGTCTGATGGCTTCATAAAAATGTCCCTAAATTACTGTCACACTCGTGGTGCTCACCATGGTGTCCTGTTAGACTGTGGAGTAGAGCGCATATAAAATCATGCATGCCTGCAGGGCACTCATTCCTCCTTCAGTTCCTTGATTCATCTGCAGTCTGAGACACACTGGCCTGCTCCACCACACTGTCAACAGCCGGAGCGACAGAATGATGTAAAATAACTTTAGTCCACATCTTTAAAGAGCCTGATTTGGTTTGTCACACTGCTAAAGACAAGATGTAAAGTCCATCAGGTGAGAGAGCAAAAGGAAATTCTTATAATAAATTACAGGATCATGTCAACACAAGGAAAAGCTCAGCGCTAATCATCACACACATTTAACACCAACATCCTGAATTATTTAAACCTGAACTTTACATTTAACCAAAATTATGACAAACATATTTATTTTATGTGTAAGGTAAATACATGCATATCAAAATAAGCCAGTGACCTCATGTTTACAGGCAGAATCACTGAGCCTGTGAACATGAGGTCATTGGATTATTACGCCGGCTCAGATCTGACGACTTCACCCAGAAACTGCAGGACAGGAAGTTCAGGAAGACGCGACAGGAAGAACCCTGATGGTTCATCCTTTTAGAAACAGCTCACCTGTTCTGACTGTTGGACAGCCTCTGAGTTCAGTCTGCCCCCTGCTGTTTAAACAGGGGGCAGTCTTTATATTCTTAAATATTCACACTTTTAAACAGCTCCACATCTCTTCTGTGCCTTTGGATCCAGGTATCCTACAGTCGTGTTCTTCACTCGAGTTCCTGCTGCTGATCAAATACAGTACTGCAGCATTATTACACAAAATCACTGAGAAATTGTTTGTTCTCACTAAAGACAGGCTCAACCTGCACTCGGCCACGCCCCCGTTTGTACATAAAAAGGAAAAAGGTGGAGCTGGAGGTGACGGAGGAAATGAGACACAAGATGTTTTATGATTTTGTGCATTCTCGCGTCACGCTGCAGAGGACCCAAGATGGTGGTGGAAGGGGGTGGAGTCTGTCCATTTAAACATAAGATGAACCTTTATTAGTCCCACACGTGGGAAATATTTGGTCACAGCAGAAAGAAGGAGCTGCTCAGTGCTGTCAGGGTGTCCTGAGTGCACTGGGAGATGTTGGACGCCATTTAGAGACGACATCAGAGACGAAGCTCGTTAAAAATCAGTTTTTATTTCCCTTTAAATCAAACAAGCAGCAACTTCCTCATTTACAATAAAAAGAAAAAAAAAAAAAAAAAAAAAGGAGTGGTGCCAGTGCTCGTTTCCATGACAACCAAGAAGATGACCAGGTGACAAGCTGGTCCGGAGGAGTGACATGATTGGCTGAGGTCTGGAAGGTGGTTGCAAAGCAACACAGAAGAGAGACGTGATGATTTGTTGACAGTGTGAGAAAAGAGGTCAGGGGTCGGAGGTCAGTAGGGCAGCTTCTTGATGAATCTGGTGAACATGGTGAAGGCAGCAGCTGGCTTGTCTGTTGGAACCATGTGACCTGAACCCTGCGGGAAGACAGCGGCACAGGTGAGAACAGTCGCCGGAAATCAGGCCTCAGTTGTTCACACGGAAACACCTGAGGCGGAAACACCTGAGGCGGAAACACCGGCCGTTTCTGCCATCTGGTGGATTTTCTGTGAACTGCAGTAAGTGTCAGACTACATTTACCAGGAAGGTGATTTTTCTTCATCTACAAAGACAATTTGATTTGACGACGTTTAAAAACAAACAAACAAACAAACTGAAATATTAAAGCAGATTTAAACCAAACGAGACATTTTTGTTTGTTTCTTTTTTATAAATAAAGATACTTTAGAAAACTTAAGTGGTCCGATGATGAGAGAAACTAAACATTTGACACGACAGCTGACCTGAAACATATCCCCACCCCCAAAACATGACATCACACAGTCAGTGAGGATGATGAAGGTGGCATTTACCTTCACAGTGAGGAAGACAATGTTATCAAACTCTTTGACGAAGCCGCCGACTTGCTGACCGTCCACATCTTCGTAGATCCACGGACGCCTCTGGACTTGCACCTGAGACACAGGTAAGCACACCTGAGTGTCAGCTTATAGATCAGGTGACTTTGCAGAGGAAAACTCAATAAGAGCTGAACTCCACCTGCTGCTGCAGAGACTCCACAAACCACTCGTCCCCCATGAAGTTGCACGCCATGTCCACGTCGCCATTATACACGAGGATGCGGTACTTCTGCACAGAGAACACAACCGTCAACACTTTCCAGTCCATATTAGACAGGTGAAACAGGTGAGTCCTGTTAAAGGCTGGAAACATTTACACTGGGGGAAAAAATGAAAATAAAATTTAAAAAATGGGCGGAGCTTCACTGACTAGAGCGCCAAGCAGCTTCAGGTACTGTTTCCTGACATCCATGTAGAGCCGATCGTAGTTCAGGTTCACCTCAGAGCTGCGAGCGCAGAGCAGAGAGTCAGTGAGTCGGCACAGGTGAGGTGGACAGGTGAAACAGAGGTCAGGTGTGTGCCTGTGTTACCTGCAGATGACCCAGTCCAGAGCTTTGGGGCTGATGTGGAGGGCTTTTCTGACCAGCTGGTTGTTCAGGTATAGGTTGGAAGGGGTGGAGTTGGTGCAGGGGGGGTCCAGGCGGACAGACGGGAGCAGCGCCACCAGACTTTTGACTTTCTAAAGTGAGAAAACCACCTGGTCAGGTGAGCGCTTTATAGATACTGTTTGGATCATCAAGTGACCGGAACTCACCTGCGTCCACAGCCGGTTCCACTGATGGTGAATGAACGAGTTTCCCAGATCTCGGATCACCAGCTGGCCCCGCTCGACACTGACAACAAACAGGAACACACCTGGTTGAGCACCATACCTGCTGCAGGTTAGCTCACTGACAAAAAAAGATCACAGGCCGAACGTTAAAGGCCACAGCTCACCTGAGTCTCTGCGGGACTCCACCTGGACAGGAAGCGTACAGGTTGTATATGTTCAAACCTGAACTGTAGACGATGGTCTGAACCTCCCCCACCTGCAGAGGAAAACGGGCAAAACCTGAGACATAAAACAGAGCACCAGAGAGCCTACAGGTAGACGTCGGGTGCACCGCAGGTGAACCAGGTCGCACTCACGCTGTCCATGCAGTTCTGGTTCGGGTTGTCATAGAAGTTGCATTTCCCATCACTGCAGCAGTAGGTCTGAAGCTCCGCCCACAGGTGGCTGCCAAGCAGGCCGTGGTAGTAGGCGAAGTACACCAGAGAGTTGTCGTTCATCTCGTAGCTCGACATCCCATTCCCCACGGCGATGCCCTGCACCACAGGTGAGTCGAGTGAGGCAGGCATGAGGAGGCTGCTGATGTTTCCACAGCCTGAATATGACACTCCTGTTTTACCACAGGTACACCCGCTGCAGCTCAGGTGGGACACCCCATTGATCACATGGTCCTCTACAAGCACCATGTCACAGGTACACCTGTCTGCAGTGTTTTCTAATGATGTCACTACAGGAAGCACGTTCAAAGTGAACAGTGTCACCACAAACTCAGGTAAGAACAGATTTTTTTTAATGTTTTCACACCTGAGTGAGTTTTTCTGTGATTTGACGCTGTGTAAAGAAAACCGCTACTAATAACAATAATAACACTAAATGGAAAGGTGGAGGCTTTATCCAGGTTTGGAGCAGCAGCCTGAGCAGAGAAGCCCAGACCTCCCACACCTTGGCCACCTCCTCCAGCCCACCTGAGCAACATCGAGGCGTTCAAAGGCCAGGCGAGAGAGTAATCTCTCCATCGTGTACTGGGTCCGCAACACCTCACCTGCCTCGTTTTCATGTGGAGGAAGCAGCTCTACTCCGAGTTGCTCTCCAGTGACTAAACCCGACATCATGTCTCTAAGCCACACTTCACAGAAGCTCATTTCAAACCTCAGAGCTCAGCACCGAAGCTGTTTATGCTCCGAATTGCAGTGGAAGCAGTAACGCTGGACTCTTTGCAGTCTTTGGAAAGCCATTTTCACAGGTGCATCAGGTACGATACAAACCACTGCAGTGCAGTACCTGTAATACCTACAGCATGTTCTAATCGCTCTAATAGGATATTATGGTCAACAGTATCGAACGCAGCACTGAGGTCTAGCAGGACAAGCACAGAGATGAGTCCACTGTCAGAGGCCATAAGAAGATCATTTGTAACCTTCACTAAAGCAGTTTCTGTGCTGTGATGAGCTCTGAAAACTGACTGAAACTCTTCAAATAAGCCATTCCTCTGCAGATGATCTGTTAGCTGTTTGACAACTACTCTTTCAAGGATGTTTGATATGAAAGGAAGGTTGGAGATTGGCCTATAATTAGCTAAGACAGCTGGGTCTAGAGATGCTTTTTAAGTAAAGGTTTAACTACAGCCAGCTTGAAGGCCTGTGGTACATAGCCGATTATTAGAGATAGGTTGATCATATTTAAGATTGAAGCATTAATTAATGGCAGGACTTCTTTGAGCAGTTTTGTAGGAATGGGGTCTAAAAGACACGTTGATGGTTTGGAGGAATTAATTATTGAAGTTAAGTTCAGAACTGTTACCTGCTGCGTGTCAGGTGCATCATTACCTGCAGGTTGAGGCTGGCGTCCTCCATCACCCTCTCAGCGAGCGTTGGGATGTAGATTCCTCCATAGCTCTCTCCGGTCAGGAAGAGCTCATTCTTGCTGTACTCTGGAAACAGGCGGAAGAACTCCTTCAGGGCCAGGTAGTTGTTCATCGACACCTGCAGAGAAAAAGAAAAAGCTGAACACCTGACCTCCAGGCAGCCAACCGGCAGCTGAGTCACTGAGGGTCACTGACCTCGGTGTCATTGGTGGCGTATTTCTGATCGTCCGAATACGAGAAGCCGACTCCTGCTGGGGACTCCAGGTACAACATGTTGGCAATCTGCACACAGATAGTCGACCAATCAGCTTTGACCTCAGTCATGCGACCTCAACAAAAGTCACATGACAGCATACCTTGTTCCAGGCGTACGGGTTGTAGTCCAGCGTTGCACCGTCGCTCTGGATCTGAAATGACAAAAGGTCAGATCAGGAGTGGAGTCATAGTATACCTGTAGGGGGCAGGTGGGCAGAGTTCACCTACCAGGAAGGGTCCATGTTCGGTCAGCAGTCCGTCCAGCGAGCTACAGCCGGGGCCGCCATTCAGCCACAGCACCAGTGGGTCCGAGGACGGTTTGTTCTGCGACTCAACGAACCTGAGAACAGAAGAAGTGGTCAGCTGACGGTCAGGTGAGGCGTGTCTTCAGGCGTGTCTCAGGTACTGACCAGTAGTGCAGGTGTTTGCCGTCAGCCACACTCAGGTATCCAGAGTACTGCTTGAAGCTTGGCTGTTTCTGCAGACCCGGCAGGTACGTGATCTCGTCGGCCGCTGGGGCCGCTTCTGCGCCGAGCCACGCGGACAGGAAGTAACACGACAACAGCAGCAGCTGCATCTGATAGCAGACAGGAAGTAAAAACATCCAATAAAAATGCTCCTCCTGAGATTTCACCTTTATAATACTGAGGTAACGTCCAGCAGCTGACGTCCACGTGTTCCTTTCACTTTTATCACATGATCACATGACACAGCACCAATTATGTCATCTCTCCTGCAGGAAGTTACCGACTAGTTTTACTGTCAGTTTTACTGACTACTGACTCGCAGCTGGTTAGCACTGAGCAGGTTATCACTGACAGATCACCAGAAACAATCAATAACTGATCAAATGTGATGATTTCACAGAGCTGTCGGAGCTCTGCCAGAAAATAAAATAAAAAACCCTAACAAATCCAAACAAAACAAAAAAAAGTCAAACTAAATAAATACAAAAGCAGGAGGCTGCCCTCAGCATCAGCCTTTCAAAAATTAAACAAACTAGAAACTAAAAAAAAAAAATTAAACCTCAGTGATGATGTTAAAGTTTTAAAAAGGAGTTTTCATCACTCAGTTTTATTACATCCGACCCTGATTTTAAAAAAGAGAACTTAAAAAAACAAAGTTCACCTGTCCTCTGAGGTAAACCTGTAAAACAGGAGCTGCGCCACAGCAGGATCTCACACGCACCCGCACGCACACGTTAAATTAGGCAGAAATTTAAATGAAGTCTGGTGAGTTCCTCTGACGGCCACGAAACACGTGATTTCAGCAGGAAGTGAGATTTGTGTTCGCGGATTGATCACGACGAGACTTTCTGATTGGGGATCGATCAGAAGTCACGTGATCACTTTCCCCCTGAATGAACGAAAAGTTACGTTTTGGTTGAAAAGTTGATTCTGTTCATCTGGACGTTTTACTTTCGGACGTGACTGAGCATGCGCCAAAAAAATTTACATTTGCAGGTTTTTGAACGGAGTTTGGCAGAAACACGCAGTTCGTCATAACAGCAGTTCGAATAACTGCTCAGCGACTGGAAACGGGTTTCAAATAAGAGAAACGGAAGTTTCAGTTTCAACACGAAACGTTTTCGACTCACAATCAGTTCGATTATCGATCAGAAAGCGATCAGTTTCTCTCAGAGTGCTCGTTAACTGTCATGAAACAGATAGAAGGCTGTGTGTGTGTGTGTGTGTGCCCTGATACACACACACACACACACACACACATTTTAAACCCGGAAACGTGGACTATCACGCGCAGCAGCAACTTTAACGTCTTAAATCAGACAGAATCCAAACGGACCTCTGAATGGAGACCTCCCGCTTTCACTCACCTCTTCTCTATGCGTCCACCTGCTTCACCTGGGCTCGTGCTCTGCACTGGACACACCACGGTGAAAGAAGACAGCAGGTCATATGACAGGGGCAGGTCACATGACCCCTCCCTCCCTCCGTTTTTTTTTTCAAACTTTATTTGTAGGTTTTTTTAGGATAACTTTTTTTTTTAAATTAACGATTAAGAACAATACGAATACAGACTCTCGTAGAGGATAAAACAGTAGAATAATATCAAAGACTCCAAAAACAACAGAAAGAGTACCAGAGGGGCTAAATCAAATTGACAGTGTTAAAAGTGCAGAATAACAAAAAGGGAGCACAGGGTAAGCAAACAAACACTGGAGGCAAAGATCGAAACAGTAACAGATGAGAAACACATCGGCTGGATTTCAGTTTCTTTAGCCACATGATGTTTAAAGTCACTAATGAACCATGTGAAGGACGGTTTACTATTTCTCCACTTGCTACAATGTATATGGTATTTACCTATGTTAATCACAGCAGAGATACATGGATGTAAATTATCCATATAGAAGGTAATATCAAATATATTAAACTGTGAGATATCATTGACTTACAGTGATAACCAGCTGTGCAGTTCTTTTTTTAACTCCATTTTTATTTATTTTTAATGAGCAGTGATACATCCCACACTTCCTCCATACAACTGTGCCCACATGTACAAGCATACGCTCGCTTGCACAGGGCCAGTGTCCAGCTACAGCATGTTAAAGAAGGCAAGCATACATACATACATACATAGATACATAAGCACTCTTTGGCCTCATATAAGGCAGTCCTCCTGTCTCCCCGTTCCCTGTGCCATCCATAAATAAATGCGTGTGTGTGTGCGCCGAGAAAGAGAGCTCCCAACACTAGGTGGCGCTCTTCACAAAGGCAGCATGGGTCCCCCCTGTTTCTCAAAAACAGGTCTCTGTAGTCTGAGTATGTAATGTGTTCCATCAGATAGGCACCGTACACTTTCAGGATCCATATATTACATGTGGGAGGTTCTGGTTTTAACCATCTGATAGTTATGGTTTTTAGGGCTGCAGTGAGTAATTTATTTAGCTGCTGTGTTTTGGCTTTGCAGTCAGTAAGTTCTGGACTCCTTCCCAACATTAGGACGTAATGGAATATTTACTTTGAAAACTGCCTCCAGTTTAGGGCAGAGCCAAAATATATGGGTATGGTTGCCAGAGTGTGTCCCACAGTTCCTCCAGCATGAACATGTGTTGGGCCCATCTGAGCAGTTATTTATGCTGTTCTGTAGAATCTGGTGATAATTTTCCATTTAAACTCTCTCCAGCAGACCAAAAAAACAGCTGATACAGGATCACAAAAAGAGCACAGGTCCACGTCAAATGTAAACCTCCTCAGATACTGGGTATATATTATTAATTACCTTAAAATGGGTTTCTTTAACTTTTGGGGGAACAGGCCACTTAACAAATTCAGAAAATGTTTTTTCCATGAGTGACTGATGCCCGTGAAAGGCCTGCAGACGTCTACCCGAGTCAAACTCATGGAAAAGAATCGATTTGAAGTTCACACTAATAAATTTATTGTTACATTTACTATCAGTTAGATTACAGTTTCCCATTTTTAAACTTGGCAGCGCTGGTTTGACGTCAGAATATAACAAAGTGTTGCATATTAGCTGCTTCAGAGCTAATGGGATAGCATGACAAGCCTTTCTGTACTGTTTTAGTGGACAGTCTAAATTGTGTCTCTTCAGAAAAGATACAAAATCCAATAAAGCACCTTTAGAGTCCAACAAGTCAGTTACAAACAAGATGCCGCTCTCAAACCAGTTCCTGATAAATAATGACTTTCTGTTAGCGGTTATCAGTCTATTGTTCCATATTCTCAACATGTGGGGAGAGAAGTTGTGTAAAAATCATTTTCCAGAAGTAAAGAATCTGTTTTGTGGAAACTCAAGTCAAGTCAAGTTGGCTTTATTGTCACTTCAACCATATACAGTTTGTACACAGTGAAGCGAAACAACGTTCCTCCAGGGCCAAGGTGCTGCATGCAACATAAATAAATTTACAACATAAATTAACAGAAAAACACTAAACTAGCTAACTAGAGACAGGACAGACTGACCTAACACCGCCCTTCTCATGTTCTTTAACCAGCTGTGATCTCTTAATATATTGGGGTTTTTTTCCACAGGAATTGAAAAATAGTTGGCTTTCTTAATGTTTTGGGGAGAAACATGCAGAGAATGACGTGGGTAAATTAATTTAGAGAGACCTTCAGCTTTGGAGAGGACGACTACCAAATACAGTGATATCCCTGGTCAACCAACGACTGAGAGATCTCTTCATGTCATGAAGTTTGTTTTTGTTGGGTTTTGGGATTAAAGTTATGAGACCTTGTTTCATTGTGGGTGACAGACAGTGATGGGAATAACGGCGTTACAAGTAACGGCGTTACCAACGGCGTTACTTTTTTCAGTAACGAGTAATCTAACTAATTACTATTCCTATCGTTACAACGCCGTTACAGTTACTAACAAGGAAACGCGGTCCGTTACTATTTTTCAACAAACAGTTGAAGCTGTTCAGCTTACCGCATCTTATATCAGCTGCACGGAAGTAGCTGTAAGTAATCTGGACGCTACAGCTTTAAGCAGCTGCGCGCTCCCGCGGACGGTAATCACGATCACTGTCTAGCACAACACCTGTAGCTCAGGGGGCAAAACAATCGAGTGCTGCTGTTTGACTGAGGAAGAATAAAGTAGTCGTGGTAAGTCAATCACGTGACCACTTAAAGACAAAGCAACAAGGTGATATATACCAGTTTATAAATTGTGTTGATAGGCCACGTAAAACCAGAGTCGTGATAAACAAGATATACGCGGCATTTTTTCCTCAATAGTTTCGCCACGTTAGCGCTAGCAAGCACTCTCTGCTTATGAGCAAAAAACAAAACAAAACAGGGGAAGTTTTAGGAGTGACGGTGAGAGAGAGAGAGAGAGAGCAGAAAAAGAGAGAGAGCGAGTTTTGAGATGTGAGATTTGTGACGTTTAGCGTGTTTGGAGTGTGTAGTTAATGTGTTGCCTTGTGTAGTTAGTGTGTAGTGTTGTGGATAGTCTTGTGTTGTGTGTTAGAACAATGAGGCGACTGCTGTCTCCAGGTAGAAACAGCAGTGATACACCTGCTGCTGTCAGACCTGCAGGTATCAGGCTGTGATGTTCTCCTTTATAGTGGACACAAAATATTTTTTGGGAGTGGCACAAATAATTTGTGTGGCATCGTATTGAAGAACAGCTGATTGTTCTGTAAATAGTTTGAAATGGTTATTTAAAAAATCAAAGTAAATGGATGCAAATAAATTTGTTGTTTGCAAAACTTGTGCATAGGATTTTAAAATTGACAATTAATATTTGCATTTGAAGTTATGAAATATGATTCATTAAACATGTTTGTGGTTGTTACAGTAAAAAATTTTCTAACTTTTTCTACTCTGATTTTATGGTTTTTGTCTGATTTTAGATCAATTCTGGTTATACAGTATGACAAAATGAGAACATAACTGTAAATTCAGGCACGTGAGGTTGCGCTAAAAAGAATGATACCAAACAAGGCAAAGTAAATAGTTTTTAAAGGTAAAATGTGGAGAGAAAATCAAGAGTAGTAAAAAAATGGCCAATTATACCCTGGACCCCAGAGGGTTAAACGTTCTTTGTTTGTTTTTTAAGTAACGCAATAGTTACTTTTCCAAGTAATTAATTACTTTTAGAATATTGTAACTCAGTTACTAACTCAGTTACTTTTTTGAAGAACTAGTAACTATAATTGAATTACTTTTTCAAAGTAACTTGCCCAACACTGGTGACAGATTAGTTGATGAGATACATTCTAAACTAGAAAAATTTGCATTTCCTGCGAAAATGCTGTGTGGATGCCTTAACGCTGAAGCTGTCTGCTGAAAAGCTGAGAAAGCTGAGAAGTTGCAAAAAGTTGCGTGGTGGTGAAAAAAAAAAATGTCACCCGGAGCAGGATTCGAACCTGGCCCTCCTGGGCTCAAGGCGACGACTCATCTCACTGTGCCAAACTCACTCTCACAAGAAAAGGGATGGAGAGACTGACAATTATGGTGGAATGAGTAGAAGCTGCTGAGGATTGTGCTGATAAGAGATGAAAAGGCTGAAAATTTTGCAGAAAAGAGGTGAATGAGCAGAATTTCTGCTGAAAAGAGGCAGAAGGTTCTATATGTAGAAAAAGAAACACTGTTGAACCATGTGTGAAATAAAGAAAGAAATGAAATGAAAGAACAACCTGGTTCTACTCAGATTCACCAATCAGAGGTACTGCTTCTGTCTGCTTCATCAGGCTGTTTACTTGTATGTATTTCTGCCATGTGGTGTTGACAAGAACCTGAGGTCCATATTAGAAAAGCTGCTAAAATCATAAAACTTTGCAGAATTGTAATAAATTAGCAATATAAATTACAGGTCTGTGATAGTGTATCAATTTGTAGTGAAAAAAAAAAATGTTGAACAAGGTGGGATTGACCTCACGACCTTTGAGCTGCAGAGCCGTGTCATTACTGATTGCGCCACCTGGAAAGGGGGCGGGGGTCTGAAAGACAGAGACTTCAGCAGTCAGAATTAGATCGCGGTGAGAGGCGAAAAACGCCGTTTTTTGGTGTTACAAAACGTCGTGTAACTCAAAAACTAGGAGGGCTAGCGGCATAATTCTTGGACTGGGTGAATCAGCGGACTTTGGTGTACTTTGACTGTGATTTTCATTGCTCTATGTACCTCCGTCGCGGAGATATGACGAGAGAAGAAACGGCTTCATTTTCGGAGTTTGAAAACTGAGAGGAGGACAGATTTCCACCCTCAAACAAACGTAATTCATTGCTCAACGGTAAGATAATTGTAAAACTGCTTCCACTGTGAGTGTCAGCAGTGTCTGAAGATATATTGGCACAAGCCTCATGTCCTAACTTTGCTTTGTTAAGGAGATATGGCGATTTGAAAATGCCTCCCGTTACAGAATTTCAGCTCTGCATTTCAAAACCTCCCCATAGACTTTGAATGGGGAGTATCCAGACCATGTGTCACTTCGAGGCAAATTGCAAAAAAACGGTAAATCTCACAATAAAGATAGTAACATTGTCTGAAAGCCAGCAAAAATACCTACGTTTTGATGTATAGTTTATGGGGGTTGAGTGAAAATTGAGTGAGCAGCAAGAAGTTGTTCGGACATGAAGAGAAGTTTCAGAAAGGACCAGTGCTCACTCTGAGTTAATTGCACAGAATTGTGGAAGTTTCCCATTCATTTCAATGGGACAAATTAAAGGAAAAAAGTGTAATATTTTAAAAAGTATAACATTAATAAAGACCAAAAGTCATAGCAGTCATTAGCAGAAAGAGCAGAACAGTTTAGAGTTTGAACGGAGAAAATCGGCTGAAAACTGAGGCAGTAGTTAAGTGCCAAAAAACGGAGCAACTAGAAGAATAAAGATAAAGAACTAGAAAAATTTGCATTTCCTGCGAAAATGCTGTGTGGATGCCTTAATGCTGAAGCTGTCTGCTGAAAAGCTGAAAAAGATGAAAAGTTGCAAAAAGTTGTGTGGTGGTGAAAAAAAAAAATGTCGCCCTAAGCTGGATTTGAACCCGGCCCTCCTGGGCTGAAGGCAGACACTCATCTCACTGAGCCAAACTCATTCCCGCAAAGAAGAGGTGGACAGACTGACAATTTTGTTGAAATTAGCAGAAGCTGCTGAGAATTGTGCTGATGAGAGGTGAAAAGGCTGAAAATTTTGCAGAAAAGAGGTGAATCAGCAGAATTTCTGCAGAAAAGAGGGAAAGAAGCAGAACGTTGCGCTGAAAAGAGGTGAATCAGCAGAATTTCTGCTGAAAAGAGTTTTTTTCTGAAAAAAGTTGAGATTTGTGCTGATAAGAGGTGAAAAGGCTGAGAATTTTGCAGAAGAGGTGAATAAGCAGAATTTGGGCTGAAAAGAGGTGAAAATTCTGAATATTCTGCTGAAAAGAGTTGAATGAGCAGAATTTCTGCAGAAAAGATGGAAAGAAGCAGAACATTGCGCTGAAAAGAGGTGAATGAGCAGAATTTCTGCTGAAAAGACTTTTTTTTTCTGAAAACAGCAGAAAAAAATGAAAATTTTGCTGAAAAGGGGTGGAAAAGCTGAAATTTGTGTTGAAAAGAGTTAAAAAAGTTTAACTGTTAACTGAAAGAAATGTTGCCATAAGCGGGATTTGAACCCGGGCCTCCCAGTCTGAGAACGGCTGCTCATCTCACTGAGCTAAAACACGGCTCAACCAGGCAAGGAAAACTAGTGAGGCCACTGATAATGGGCAAAAATGGGCAAAAAATATTGCAAAAAAAATTCAATATCTCAAAAAGTATAGAAGTTATGAGCACCAAAAGTCATAGCAAACATTAGCAGAAAGAGCAGAATTTTTTAAAGTTTGAACTGAGAAAATCGGCTGAAAACTGAGGGAGTAGATAAGCGGCAAAAAACGTACGGAATCCCCAAGAATAATAAAGAACTAGAAAAATTTGCATTTCCTCCTAAAATGCTGTGTGGCTGCCTTAACACTGAAGCTGTCTGCTGAAAAGCTGAAAAAGATGAAAAGTTGCAAAAAGTTGTATGGTGGTGAAAAAAAAATGTTACCCTGAGCAGGATTCGAACCTGGTCCTCCTGGACTCAAGGTAGCTACTCATCTTACTGAGCTAAACTCATTTTCTCAAAAAAGAGGAGGAGAGACGGACAATTCTGCTAAAATGAGCAGAAGCTGCTCATTTTTTGTGCTGAGAAGAGGCGAAAAGCCTGAAAATTTTGCAGAAGAGAGATAAATCAGCAGAATTTCTGCGGAAAAGAGGTAGAACAAAAGAGAAAACTGAAAACAGGTTTTGCCATGACCGGGATTTGAACCTGGCCCTTCTGGTCTGAAGGCAGCTGCTCATCTCACTGAGCTAAACTCACTGTGACCAAGAAGAGGTGGAGAGACGGACAACTCTGCTGAAATGAGCAGAAGCTGCTGAGAATTGTGCTGATAAGAGGAGAAAAGGCTGAAAATTTTGCAGAAAAGAGGTGAATCAGCAGAATTTCTGCAGAAAAGAGGTAAAGAAGCAATAAGTTGCGCTGAAAAGAGATGAATCAGCAGAATTTCTGCTCACTGCTGAGATTTGTGCTGATAAGAGGTGAAAAGGCTGAAAATTTTGCAGAAGAGGTGAATAAGCAGAATTTGGGCTGAAAAGAGGTGAAAATTCTGAAATTTCTGCTGAAAAGAGTTCAATCAGCAGAATTTCTGCTGAAAAGAGTTCTGCAGAACTCTTTTCAGAATTCTGCTGAAAAGAGTTTTTTTTGCTGAAAAGGGGTGGAAAAGCTGAAATTTGTGTTGAAAAGAGTTAAAAAAGTTTAACTGTTAACTGAAAGAAATGTTGCCATAAGCGGGATTTGAACCCGGGCCTCCCAGTCTGAGAACGGCTGCTCATCTCACTGAGCTAAAACACGGCTCAACCGGGCAAGGAAAGCTAGTGACCCCACTGAGAATGTGCAAAAATGGGCAAAAAATATTGCAAAAAAAATTCAATATCTCAAAAAGTATAGAAGTTATGAGCACCAAAAGTCATAGCACACATTAGCAGAAACAGCAGAATTTTTTAAAGTTTGAACTGAGAAAATCGGCTGAAAACTGAGGCAGTAGTTAAGCGGCAAAAAACGTACGGAAACCCCAAGAATAATAAAGAACTAGAAAAATTTGCATTTCCTGCGAAAATGCTGTGTGGATGCCTTAATGCTGAAGCTGTCTGCTCAAAAACTGAAAAAGATGAAAAGTTGCAAAAAGTTGTATGGTGGTGAAAAAAAAAAAAAACAGTGCCTTGAGCAGGATTCGAACCTAGTCCTCCAGGTCTTGAGGCAGCCACTCATCTCACTGAGCTAAACTCATTCTGACAAAGAAGAGGTGGAGAGACGGACAATTCTGCTGAAATGAGCAGAAGCTGCTGAGAATTGTGCTGATAAGAGGAGAAAAGGCTGAAAATTTTGCAGAAAAGAGGTGAATCAGCAGAATTTCTGCTGAAAAGAGGTAAAGAAGCAGAAAGTTGCGCTGAAAAGAGATGAATCAGCAGAATTTTTTGCTCAAAAGTGTTTTTTCTGAAAACAGCTGAGATTTGTGCTAATAAGAGGTGAAAAGGCTGAAAATTTTGCAGAAGAGGTGAATAAGCAGAATTTGGGCTGAAAAGAGGTGAAAATTCTGCTGAAAAGAGTTCAATCAGCAGAATTTCTGCTGAAAAGAGCAGAAATTCTGCTGAAAAGAGGTTTTTGCTGAAAACAGCAGAAAAAGCTGGGATTTGTGCTGAAAAGTGGTGAAAAACTGAAAATTTTGCTGAAAAGGGTGAAAAAGCTGAAATTGAGTTAAAAAGTTTAACTGTTAACTGAAAGAAATGTTGCCATAAGCGGGATTTGAACCCGGGCCTCCCAGTCTGAGAACGGAAGCTCATCTCACTGAGCTAAAACACAGGTCATCCCGGCAAGGAAAATCAGTGAGGCCACTGATAATATGGCAGAAATGGGCAAAAAATATTGCAAAAAAAATTCAATATCTCAAAAAGTATAGAAGTTATGAGCACCAAAAGTCATAGCAAACATTAGCAGAAAGAGCAGAATTTTTTAAAGTTTGAACTGAGAAAATCGGCTGAAAACTGAGGCAGTAGTTAAGCGGCAAAAAAACGTCGGAAACCCCAAGAATAACTAGAAAAATTTGCATTTCCTCTTGAAAAATGCTGTGTGGATGCTATAACGCTGAAGTTGCCTGCTGAAAATGACTGAAAAAGATGAAAAGCTGCAAAAATTGTATGGCAGTAAAGAAACTGAAAAATTATGCTGAAAACAAGTGAAAAAACAGAAACTTTTGCTGAAAAGAGGTGAAAAGGCAAAGATTCTGCTTCAAAGGGGTACAGAAGTTCAAATTTCTACTGAAAAGAGGTGAAATGGTTTCCTCTGAAATGAGCAGAAGATACTGAGATTTGTATTGATAAGAGGTGAAAGGCTGAAAATTCTGCTTAAAATAGGTGAATCAGCAGAATTTCTACTGAAAAGAGGTAAAGAAGTAGAACGTTGCACTGAAAACAGGTGAATCAGCAGAATGTCTGCTAAAAAGAGATTTCTGTTGAAAACACCTGAAAAAGCTGGGATTTGTGCTGAAAAGGGGTGAAAACACTCACAATTCTGCTGAAACGGGGTGAAGAAGAGGTGTTGGGCTGTTGAGAAGAATTAAATAAGTTGAACTGATATGTTTGAGTACAAATACTACTATGATTTGGCAATAATACTGCGTTTTAGCACAACTCCTGAGATTTGATTGAAATACTACGATTTAGAAGAAATATTATGACTTTGTACAAATACAATGTTTTGGCACAAATACTATGATTTGGCACAAATACTATTATTTACCAGAGTACAAGGTTTCTGCAAAATTACTATGATTTTGCAGAAATACTATGTATTAGTAGTAATACTATAACATCACAGATATATGATGATTTTGCAGACATTCTGGTTTTACACAAATACTATAATGTGGCAGTATACTATGTTTTAGTACAAATACTATGATTTGCTATAAATACTATGATTTGGCACATATACTATATTCAGCAGATATACTATAACAAAACAGAAAGTCTATGACTTAGTAGTAATGCTATAACATAATAGATATACTATGATTTTGCAGACAGTCTATGTTTTTGCACAACTAGCACAATGTGGCTGAAATACTGTGATTTGGCACAACTACTATGATTTAATACAAATACTCTTATTGGCAGAAATACTATGCCTTAGTAGTAATACTATAACATAACAGATATACTGTGATTTTGCAGACATAGTATGTTTTTTCACAAATACTACGATTTCGCTCAAATGCTATGAAATTGCAGTAATACTATGATTTTGAAGAAATGCTATGATTTGGTAGAAATGCTATGGCTTAGTAGTAATACTATAACATAACAGAAATTTTAATTGGGCACAAATACTCTAATTTGGCACAAATACCATGATTTGGCAAAAATATACCATGATTTAGCAGAAATACTAAGATGTAGTAGAAGTACTTTGATTTAACAGAAATACTATTATGGAGGAGTAATACTCTAACATGGGAGAAATATTGATACAGACACACAAACATACACATACACAGAGCCTAAAGGGAACAGTGGCTGTTAAGAGTCTGGGCTTGGTATATCTAGGTCAGTTAAATTAGCTGCACCTGCTGTAATCAGCCCTTACACACACACACACACAGAGAGCGGTATAAGTTTTCTGCAGTGTATTTCTCACATTCACATTCAGGATTCCCCTTGAACCTCCTGGTCTCAAGGCAGCTACTCATCTCACTGAGCCAAACTCATTCTCACAAAAAAGAGGTAGATAGACTGACAATTGTGCTGAAATTATCAGAAGCTGCTGAGAACTGTGCTGATAAGAGGCAAAAAGGATGAAAATTTTGCAGAAAAGAGGTGAATCAGCAGAATTTCTGCAGAAAAGAGGCAAAGAAGCAGAACGTTGCGCTGAAAAGAGGTGAATCAGCAGAGTTTCTGCTGAAAAGAGGGTTTTTTTCTGAAAACCGCCAAAAAAGCTGGAATTTGTGCTGAAAAGGGGTGAAAAAAAAGAAAATTTTGCTGAAAAGGGGTGAAGAAGCTAAAGTATACCAAATCAAAGTATTTGTGCCAAAACATGGTATTTCTGCCATATTGTGGTATTTGCACCACAATAGTTACTACATTACAACATGAATACGGATTAAAGATGAAAGAAACTGGCAACAAATTCCTCCACTACAAACCAGTCTGATACCACTTCTTTGCAGTGTTCACGTTTACTAAGGCACTACCCAAAAGGCGCCACAAGAGGGCACTCCAACACAAGAGATGACCTATGTACACTGATGCACTTAGTAACAGCCAGCCTCCTACTTAGCCACTACGTAATACAGCGATATAACAGTGTACAAATTCACATAAATTTGCAGGGGAACAAACAAAGCAGGAACAAGCCCAAAACAATCAAATAACTGTGCTGCCATAGCTATCGCTAACTAGCACATACGCTAAAGGTAACTAAAACCAATACACGCAAGTAGCAGGGTAAACATCTTAAGCATGGAACATTAACTCACGTTTATGTGACACACACCATCCCCAACAAATACAGGATGGGCTATTTGCTCCCCTTCCCAGCAGCTCTCTCCTCAATCGTTAGCCCAGGAACGAAGGAAGACCATCTAGCTCAGAAGTCCCATGAATCCCCTCACTGCTCAGAGGCTGCTGGGTAATGTAGCTCACACTAACACAGGTTTTTCTACAAGCACAAATACTATAACATAGCAGAAATACTGTGATTTTGTTGAAATACTATGCTTTAGGACAAATAGTATGATTTGGCAGAAATACTATGTTTTAGGACATATACTATGATTTGGCTCAAATACTATGATATAGCAGCAATACTATGTTTTGGCACAAATACTATAATTGAGTGCAAGTACTTTAAGATAACAGAAATACTATGATTTAGCAGAAATACAATGTTTTTGCAGAAACACTGTAATTTCACTCAAAGACTTTGAAATAGCCGTAATACTATGATTTGGCAGAACATAACAGAAATTCTACGACTTAGTAGTAATACTATAACATAACAGAAATATTAATTGGGCACAAATACTATAATTTGGCACAAGTACCATGTTTTGGCAAAATCCCATAATTTGGCACAAATACTATGATTTGGCAGACACTATGATTTAGCAGATATAATATCATTTGGCAGAAATACTAAACCTTGGCACAAATACAATAATTGAGTACTTTAAGATGAGAGAAATACTATGATTTAGCAGAAATACAATGTTTTGCAGAAACACTGTAATTTCACTCAAATAATATGAAATAGCAGTAATACTATGATTTGGCAGAAATACTATGTTTCAGTACAAATACTATGACAAAGCAGAAATACTATGACTTAGAAGTAATACTATAACAAAAGGGATTCCTCAAAATACTATGAAATTGCAGTAATTCTATGATTTGGCAGAAATACTGTACTTCATTACAAATACAATGCTTTGGTACAAATACTATATTTTGATTTCAATACTATGATTTGGCACGAGTAGTATGATTTAGTACAAATACCACGAATTGGCAGAAATACTGTGACTTAGTAGTAATACTATAACATAACAGATATACTATGATTTTGCAGACAGTCTATGTTTTTGCACAACTAGCACAATATGGCAGAAATACTATGTTTCAGTACAAATACTACGATTTGGCAATAATACTGGGTTTTAGCACAACTACTGAGATTTGGGTGAAATACTATGATTTAGCAGAAATACTATGACTTCGTACAAATACAATGTTTTGGTTCAAATAATATGATTTGCAAAAAATACTATGATTTGGTACAAGTACCATGATTTAGTACAAATACTACAATTTCGCTCAAATACTATGAAATTGCAGTGATACTATGATTTTGAAGGAATACTATGATTTGGTAGAAATACTATGCCTTAGTAGTAATACTATAACATAACAGATATACTATGATTTTGCAGAAATTCTATGTTTTTGCACAAATACTACAACAACTACTACTACAAATACTACAAGAAATACTATGTTTGGGCAGTAATACTATTATTTGCTATAAATACTATTATTTGGCACATATACTATAATCAGCAGATATAGTATAACATAACAGAAATTCTACGACTTAGTAGTAACACTATAATATAACAGAAATTTTAACTGGGCACAAATAACATGATTTGGCACAAATTTGGCAAAAAGATACCATGATTTGGCACAAATACGATCATATTGCAGAAATACTATGATTGGGTACAAATACTATGTTTTAGCACAAAAAATATGTTTTGGCTCAAAAACTTGTATTTTGCAGTTATACTATGATTTGGAAGAAAAACTATGCTTTGGAAGAAACACTATGCTTTGGAACAAATACCATGATTTGGCAGAAATACTATGAGCAGTAATAATATAACATAGCAGAAATACTATTATTTGGGTGAATGCTATTGTTTGGCACAAACACTATGATTTAGCACTGTACAGAATGGTGTACGTCAGTTTAATGCTGGGTGGTGCTGCAATAGTAGCTATCCTCGGTCAGAAGGAGAGGCTGTCATCCAGGGATTAGATTACCACAGGTGGAGTTTATTGGCAGTCAGATGGATGTTACAGGGAGATATGGCATACAGTAGGAGGATGTGGAGGGGTGATATGGTGTGGTTTCTATGATTAAGAACAGGGTATACATTACAACATGAATACGGATTAAAGATGAAAGAAACTGGCAACAAATTCCTCCACTACAAACCAGTCTGATACCACTTCTTGCAGTGTTCACATTTACTAAGGCACTACCCAAAAGGCGTCACAAGAGGGCACTCCAACACAACAGATGACCTATGTACACTGATGCACTTAGTAACAGTCAGCCTCCTACTTAGCCACTCACGTAATACAGCGATATTACAGTGTACAAATTCACATAAATATGATTTGGCAGAAATACTAAACTTTGGCTCAAATACTATAATTGAGTACAAGTACTGTAAGATAACAGAAATACTATGATTTAACAGAAATACAATGTTTTTGCAGAAACACTGTAATTTCACTCAAATACTATGAGATAGCAGTAATACTATGATTTGGCAGAAATACTACGTTTTAGTACAAATACTATGACAAAGCAGAAATACTATGACTTAGAAGTAATACTATCACAAAAGGGATTCCTCAAAATACTATGAAATTGCAGTAATTCTATGATTTGGCAGAAATACGGTACTTCATACAAATACAATGCTTTGGTACAAATACTATATTTTGGTTTGAATACAATGATTTGCAACAAATACTATGATGTGGCACGAGTAGTATGATTTAGTACAAATACTACGAATTGGCAGAAATACTGTGACTTAGTAGTAATACTATAACATAACAGATATACTGTTATGTTGCAGACAGTCTATGTTTTTGCACAAATACCACAATATGGCAGAAATACTATGTTTTAGCACAAATACTATGATTTGGTATAAATACTATGTTTTGGCACATATACCTTATTCAGCAGATATACTATAACATAACAGAAATTCTACGACATAGTAGTAATACTATAACATAACCGAAATATTAATTGGGCACAAATACTATAATTTTGCACAAGTACCATGTTTTTGCAAATCCCATAATTTGGCACAAATACTATGATATGGCAGAAATACTATGATTGGGTACAAATACTATGATTGGGCAGAAATACTATGTTTCAGTACAAATACTATGATTTAGCAGAAATACTATGTTTTAACATAAATACTATTTTTGGCAGAAATTTCTGCTAAAGGTACTATTTCTGCCTTTTGGCAGAAATACTGTAATTTGGCATAAATACTATGATTTGGGATAAATACTATGATTTGACAGATATACTATATTCAGTATATATACTATAACATAACAGAAATACTTCCACCTAGTAGTAATACTATAATATATCAGAAATATTCTGATTTGGCCCCAAAACCATGATTTGGCACAAATACCATGACTTGGCAAAAATACTATGATTTAGCAGAAATACTAAGATGTAGTAGAAGTACTTTGATTTAGCAGAAATACTATTATGGAGGAGTAATACTTTAACATGAGAGAAATATTGAGACACACACACATACACAGAGCGCAAAGTGTACAGTGGCTGTTAAGAGTCTGGGCTTGGTATATCTAGGTCAGTTAAATTAGCTGCACCTGCTGTAATCAGCACTTACACACACAGACACAGAGAGAGGTGTGAGTTTTCTTCAGTGTATTTCTGACATTCAGGATTCCCCTCGAACAAATGGCCATAATTTCCTAACCGTAGGGGCTAGAATGGTCGATCTGACACCGTTTTGTTCAGAAGAGATGGGGGAATCTGCAGGTCTTCTTAATTCAGAGATAAAATATAAATTATTGAAGATATATGACTTGTAATACACTGTAACTGAGTAGAGGCGAAGCAAAACTGCCTTGACTTGCCCTCAAACAACGTTTTGTAACTCTAAATCTATATGGAGCATCAAAATCATTCTTTCACCGTAAGAAACAGCTGGCATTGGTGAACAGTCATGGGAATTTTCAGGTCTCTGTTGAAATCAATCAAAAAGATATGACGAGAGAAAAAAGTGCCTCATTTCCAGAGTTTGAAATCTGAAGAAATCTGAGCGAGGGACAAATTTCCTGCCCTCAAACAAGTGTAATTCATGGCCAAACGGTAATAGGTGAAGAAAAAATTCTTGAATTGTGAGCATCAGGGATGTCTGAAGATATATTGGCACAAGCGTCATGTCTCAACTTTGTTTCGTTAAGGAGATATGACGATTTGAAAATGCCTCTCATTAGAAATTCAGCGCTGATTTTGAAGAAACTCTCCATTGAGTTTCTATGGAGAGTTTTGAGACTTTATGTTACTCTGAGGAGATTTGCAGAAAATCTATAAGTCCCACAACAATGATAGTGACATTTTCTGAAAGCCAGCAAAAATACCTACGTTTTGATGTATAATTTGTGGGGGTTGAGTGGAAATTGAGCGAGTAGCAAGAAGTTGTTCAGACATGAAGAGAAAATTCAGAAAGGACGAGTGCACACTCTGAGTTAATTGCATAGCAACCATAACAACGCATGTATTTTCTGAAAAATCACAATTTTGCAACTGAAAACTTAAAGAGGTATAAAATTAAAACGGTAGAAGATCTGAAAAAGCTGAATCAGACAGGAATAGCCCAATAATCTGAGAACATTTTAACGTTTGAATGGAGTTTCTAGGTGAAAGTATGACAAAGTAGTTAAGTTTCAAAAACAAGCAAGTTTTAGCAGAATTGTGGAAGTTTTCCATTCATTTCAATGGGACAAATTAAAGGAAAAAAGTGTAATATTTTAAAAGTATAACAGTAATAAACACCAAAAGTCATTGCCGGAAAGAGCAGAAAGAGCAGAACAGTATAGAGTTTGAACTGAGAAAATCGGCTGAAAACTGAGGAAGTAGTTAAGTGCCAAAAAGTGTACGGAAGCAACTAGAAGAATAACTAGAAAAATTTGCATTTCCTGCGAAAATGCTGTGTGGATGCCTTAACGCTGAAGCTGTCTGCTGAAAAGCTGAAAAAGCTGAAAAGTTGCATGGTGGTGAAAAAAAAACATGTCACCCTGAGCAGGATTCGAACCTGGCCCTCCTGGTCTCAAGACAGCTACTCATCTCACTGAGCCAAACTCATTCTCTCAAGAAGAGGAGGAGAGACCGACAATTCTGCTAAAATGAGCAGAAGCTGCTGAGAATTGTGCTGAGAAGAGGTGAAAAGGCTGAAAATTTTGCAGAAAAGAGGTGTATCAGCAGAATTTCTGCTGAAAAGAGGTAAAAAAGCAGAAACTTGCACTGAAAAGAGATGAATCAGCAGAATTTCTGCTCAAAAGAGTTTTTTCTGAAAACAGCTTAGATTTGTTTTAATAAGAGGTGAAAAGGCTGAACATTTTGCAGAAGAGGTGAATAAGCAGAATTTGGGCTGAAAAGAAGTGAAAATTCTGAAAATTCTGCTGAAAAGAGTTCAATCAGCAGTATTTCTGCTGAAAAGAGGCGAATGAGCAGAATTCTGCAGAAAAGAGGTTTTGCTGAAGAGGGTGAAAAAGCTGGTATTTGTGCTGAAAAGTGGTGAAAAAACTGGAAATTCTGGTGAAAAGGGGTGAAAAAGCTTAACTGTTAACTGAAAGAAATGTTGCCATAAGCGGGATTTGAACCCCGGCCTCCCAGTCTGAGAACGGCTGCTTATCTCACTGAGCTAAAACACAGCTCAAACCGGCAAGGAAAACTAGTGGCCCCACTGATAATGCGAACCAGTCTGATACCACTTCTTTCCAGTGTTCACGTTTACTAAGGCACTACCCAAAACGCACCACAAGAGGGCACTCCAACACAAGAGATGACCTATGTACACAGATGCACTTAGTAACAGTCAGCCTCCTACTTAGCCACTCGTAATACAGCGATATTACAGTGTACAAATTCACATAAATTTGCAGGAGGAACAAACAAAGCAGGAACAAGCCCAAAACAATCAAATAACTGGGCTGCCATAGGTATCGCTAACTAGCACATACGCTAAAGGTAACTAAAACCAATACACACAAGTAGCAGGGTAAACATCTTAAGCATGGAACATTAACTCACGCTTATGTGACACACACATCCCCAACAAATACAGGATGGGCTATTTCCTCCCCTTCCCAGCAGCTCTCTCTCAATCGTTAGCCCAGGAACGAAGGAAGACCATCTAGCTCAGAAGTCCCATGAATTCCCTCACTGCTCAGAGGCTGCTGGGTAATGTAGCTCACAATAACACAGGTTTTTCTACAAGCACAAATACTATAACATAGCAGAAATACTGTGATTTTGTTGAAATACTATGCTTTAGGACAAATACTATGATTTGGCAGTAATACTATGTTTTAGGACATATACTATGATTTGGCTCAAATATTATGATATAGCAGCAATACTATGTTTTGGTACAAATGCTGCGCTTAGGCACAAATATTATGATTTGGCAGACACTATGATTTAGCAGAGATAATATGATTTGGCAGAAATACTAAACTTTGGCACAAATACTATAATTAAGTGCAAGTACTTTAAGATAACAGAAATACTATGATTTAGCAGAAATACAATGTTTTGCAGAAAAACTGTAATTTCACTCAAATACTTTGAAATAGCCGTAATACTATGATTTGGCAGAACATAACAGAAATTCTACGACTTAGTAGTAATACTATAACATAACAGAAATATTAATTGGGCACAAATACTATAATTTGGCACAAGTACCATGTTTTAGCAAAATCCCATAATTTGGCACAAATACTATGATTTGGCAGACACTATGATTTAGCAGAAATACAATGTTTTTGCAAAAACACTGTAATTTCACTCAAATACTATGAAATAGCAGTAATACTATGATTTGGCAGAAATATTATGTTTCAGTACAAACACTATGACTTAGAAGTAATACAGTGACAAAAGGGATTCCTCAAAATACTATGAAATTGCAGTAATTCTATGATTTGGCAGAAAAACTGTACTTCATTACAAATACAATGCTTTGGTACAAATACTATATTTTGGTTTGAATACTATGATTTGCAACAAATACTATGATTTGGCACGAGTAGTATGATTTAGTACAAATACTACGAATTGGCAGAAATACTGTGATTTAGTAGTAATACTATAACATAAGAGATATACTGTAATGTTGCAGACATAGTATGTTTTTGCACATATGCTACGATTTCGCTCAAATACTATGAAATTGCAGTAATACTATGATTTTGAAGGAATACTATGATTTGGTAGAAATACTATGCCTTAGTAGTAATACTATAACATAACAGATATAATGTGATTTCTGCAGACATAGTATGTTTTTGCACAAATACTACGATTTCGCTCAAATACTATGAAATTGCAGTAATACTATGATTTTGAAGGAATACTATGATTTGGTAGAAATACTATGCCTTAGTAGTAATACTATAACATAACAGGTATACTGTGATTTTGCAGACATTCTATGTTTTTGCACAAATACTACGATTTTGCTCAAATACTATGAAATTGCAGTAATACTACTTTGATTTTGAAGGAATACTATGATTTGGTAGAAATGCTATGCCTTAGTAGTAATACTATAACATAACAAACATTTTAATTGGGCACAAATACCATGATTTGGCACAAATACCATGATTTGGCACAAATATAATGATATGGCAGAAATACTATGATTGGGTACAAATACTATGATTTGGCACAAGTAATATGACTTAGTACAAATACTATGATTTGGCACAAATACTATGATTTCATAAAAAAATACCAAGATTTGGCACAAATACGATGATATGGCAGAAATACTATGATTGGGTACAAATACTATGATTTAGCAGAAATACTATGTTTTAACATAAATAATATCTTTTGACAGAAATTTCTGCTAAAAGGTACTATTTCTACTTTTAGCAGAAATACTGTAATTTTGCATAAATACTATGATTTGGGATAAATACTATGATTTGGCCGATATACTATATTCAGCACATATACTATAACAAAACAGAAAGTCTTCGACTTAGTAGTAATACTATAACATAATAGATATACTATAATTTTGCAGACAGTTTATGTTTTTGCACAACTAGCACAATATGGCAGAAATACTATGATTTGGCACAAGTACTATGATTTAGTACAAATACGATGATTTGGCAATAATACTGGGTTTTAGCACATCAACTGAGATTCTGGTGAAATACTATGATTTAGAAGAAATACTATGACTTTGTAAAAAATACAATGTTTTGGTTCACATAATATGATTTGCAAAAATACTGTGATTTGGCACAAGTACCATGATTTAGTACAAATACTACGATTTCGCTCAAATACTATGAAATTGCAGTAATACTATGATTTTGAAGGAATACTATGATTTGGTAGAAATACTATGCCTTAGTAGTAATACTATAACATAACAGATATAATGTGATTTCTGCAGACATAGTATGTTTTTGTACGAATACTACGATTTCGCTCAAATACTATGAAATTGCAGTAATACTATGATTTTGAAGGAATACTATGATTTGGTAGAAATACTATGCCTTAGTAGTAATACTATAACATAACAGATATACTGTGATTTTGCAGACATAGTATGTTATTGCACAAATACTACGATTTCGCTCAAATACTATGAAATTGCAGTAATACTATGATTTTGAAGGAATGCTATGATTTGGTAGAAATACTATGCCTTAGTAGTAATACTATAACACAACAGATAGAATGTCTGCAAAATCACAGTATATGTTTTTGCACAAATACTACAATTTGGCAGAAATACTATGTTTGGGCACAAATACTATGATTTGCTATAAATACTATGATTTGGCACATATACTATAATCAGCAGATATACTATAACATAACAGAAATTCTACGACTTAGTAGTAATACTATAACATAACAGAAATTTTAATTGGGCACAAATGACATGATTTGGCACAAATACCATGATTTGGCAAAAACATACCATGATTTGGCACAAATACGATGATATGGCAGAAATTCTATGATTGGGTATAAATACTATGATTTGGCACAAGTACTATGACTTAGTACAAATACTATGATTTGGCACAAATACTATGATTTAGCAGAAATACTATGTTTTAACATAAATAATATCTTTTGACAGAAATTTCTGCTAAAAGGTACTATTTCTGCTTTTTAGCAGAAATACTGCAATTTTGCATAAATACTATGATTTGGGATAAATACTATGATTTGGCAGATATACTGTGTTCAGCAAATATGCTATAACATAACAGACATTCCTCCACTTAGCAGTAATACTATAACATAAAATAAATATTATGGTTTTGCCCCAAAACCATGATTTGGCACAAACACCATGAATTTTCAAAAATACTATGATTTAGCAGAAATACTATGATTGAGCAGAAGTACTAAGATGTAGTAGAAGTACTTTGATGTAGCACAAGTACTATTATGGAGGAGTAATACTTTAACATGGGAGAATTATTGAGACACACACACACACATACACAGAGAGCAAAGTGTACAGGGGCTGTTAAGAGTCTGGGCTTGGTATATCTAGGTCAGCTAAATTGGCTGCACCTGCTGTAATCAGCACTTACACACACAGACACAGAGAGAGCTATGGCTTTTCTTCAGTGTATTTCTCACATTCAGGATTCCCCCTGAACAAATGGCCATAATTTCCTAACCGTAGGGGCTACAACGCTCATTCTGACACCGTTTTGTTCAGAAGAGATGGGGGAATCTGCAGGTCTTCATAATTCAGAGATAAAATATAAATTATTGAAGATATATGACTTCTAATACACTGTAACTGAGTAGAGGCGAAGCAAAACTGCCTTGACTTGCCCTCAAACAACGTTTTGTAACTCTGAATCTTTATGGAGCATCAAAATCATTCTTTCACCGTAAGAAACAGCACGCTTTGGTGAACAGTCATGGAAATTTTCAGGTCTCTGTGGAAATCCATCAAAAGATCTGACGAGAGAAAAAAGTGTGCCTCATTTCCAGAGTCTGAAATCTGAAGAAATCTGAGCAAGGGACAAATTTCCTATCCTCAAACAAGTATAATTCATGGCCAAACGGTAATAGCTGAGAAAAACTTCTTGAATTGTGAGCATCAGGGTGTCTGAAGATATATTGGCACAAGCCTCATGTCTCAACTTTGTTTCGTTAAGGAGATATGACGATTTGAAAATGCTTCTCATTAGAGAAATCCAGCGCTGATTTTGAAGAAACTCTCCACTGAGTTTCTATGGAGAGTTTTCAGACTTTGTGTTACTCTGAGGAGATTTGCAAAAGATCTATAAGTCCCAGAAGAATGATAGTGACATTTTGTGAAAGCCAGCAAAAATACCTACGTTTTGATGTATAATTTGTGGGAGTTGAGTGGAAATTGAGCGAGTAGCAAGAAATTGTTCAGACATGAAGAGAAAATTCAGAATAGACGAGTGTACACTCTGAGTTAATTGCATAGCAACCATAACAACGCATGTATTTTCTGAAAAATCACAATTTTGCAACTGAAAACTTAAAGAGGTATAAAATTAAAACGGTAGAAGATCTGAAAAAGCTGAATCAGACAGGAATAGCCCAATAGTCTGAGAACATTTTAAAGTTTGAATGGAGTTTCTAGGTGAAAGTATGACAAAGTAGTTAAGTTTCAAAAACAATCAAGTTTTAGCAGAATTGTGGAAGTTTTCCATTCATTTCAATGGGACAAATTAAAGGAAAAAAGTGTAATATTTTAAAAGTATAACAGTAATAAACACCAAAAGTCATTGCCGGAAAGAGCAGAAAGAGCAGAACAGTATAGAGTTTGAACTGAGAAAATCGGCTGAAAACTGAGGAAGTAGTTAAGTGCCAAAAAGTGTACGGAAGCAACTAGAAGAATAATAATAATAAAGAATAAAGAGAAACAGGAACTCAATAGTGTGGAAGCCCTTTAAGGGCATCCACACAACTAGAAAAAATTTGCATTTCCTCGAAAATGCTGTGTGGATGCCTTAACGCTGAAGCTGTCTGCTGAAAAGCTGAAAAAGATGAAAAGTTGCAAAAAGTTGTATGGTGGTGAAGAAACTGAAAATTCCGCTGAAAACAAGTGAAGAAGGAGAGATTTTTGCTTAAAAGTGGTGAAAAGCAAAAATTCTACTGCAAAGGGGTAAAGACGGCGAAATTTTGCTAAAAAGTGGTGAAAGAAACCCCCTATGTTGCCATGAGCAGGATTCAACCCGGCCCTCCTGGTCTCAAGGCAGCTACTCATCTCACTGAGCCAAAGTCATTCTCCCAATGAGGAGGTGGAGAGACTGACACTTTTGCTGAAATGAGCAGAAGCTGCTGAGAATTGTGCTGATAAGAGGAGAAAAGGCTGAAAATTTTGCAGAAAAGAGGTGAATCAGCAGAATTTCTGCAGAAAAGAGGTAAAGAAGCAGAAAGTTGCACTGAAAAGAGATGAATCAGCAGAATTTCTGCTCAAAAGTGTTTTTCTGAAAACAGCTGAGATTTGTGCTAATAAGAGGTGAAAAGGCTGAAAATTTTGCAGAAGAGGTGAATAAGCAGAATTTTCAGCAGAATTCTGCCGAAAAGATGTTTTTGCTGAAAATACCTGAAAAAGCAGGGACTTGTGCTGAAAAGTGGTGAAAAAAAAAATATTGCCGTGAGCAGGATTTGAACCTGGCCTCCTGGTCTCAAGGCAGCCACTCATCTCACTGAGCCAAACTCACTCTTGCAAAGAATAGGTGGAGAGACTCATAATTCTGCTGAAATGAGCAGAAGCTGCTCAAACTTCTGCAGAAAAGAGGTGAATCAGCAGAATTTCTGCTGAAAAGAGGTAAAACAACCTGTTTCTGCTCAAATTCACCAATCAGAGGTACTGCCTCTGTCTGCTTCATCAGGTGGGTACTTGTATGTATTTCTGCCATGGAGCATTAACAAGAATCTGAGGTCCATATTAGAAAAGCTGCTAAAATCATAAAACGTGCGCTGAAAAGAGATGAATCAGCAGAGTTTCTGCTGAAAAGAGTTTTTTTTTTTTTCTGAATACAGCCAAAAAGGCTGGAATTTGTGCTGAAAAGGGGTGAAAAAATGAAAATTTTGCTGAAAAGGGTGAAGAAGCTAAAGTATACCAAATCAAAGTATTTGTGCCAAAACATAGTGTTTCTGCCATATTGTGGTACTACTACATTACAACATGAATACGGATTAAAGATGAAAGAAACTGGCAACAAATTCCTCCACTACAAACCAGTCTGATACCACTTCTTTGCAGTGTTCACATTGACTAAGGCACTATCCAAAAGGCGCCACAAGAGGGCACTCCAACACAACAGATGACCTATGTACACTGATGCACTTAGTAACAGTCAGCCTCCTTGAATTGGCAGAAATACTGTGATTTAGTAGTAATACTATAACATAACAGATATACTGTGATGTTGCAGACAGACATAGTATGTTTTTGCACTACTCATTTGTAGTGAAAGAAATTAGCAATATAAATTAGAGGTCTGTGATAGTGTATAAATTTGTAGGGAAAAAAATGTTGACCAAGGTGGGATTGAGCATACGACCTTTGAACTGCAGAGACGTGTCATTACTTACTCTGCTGAAATTAGCAGAAGCTGCTGAGAATTGTGCTGATAAGAGGTGAAAAGGCTGAAAATTTTGCAGAAAAGAGGTGAATCAGCAGAATTTCTGCAGAAAAGAGGCAAAGGAGCAGAAACTTGTGCTGAAAAGAGATGAATCAGCAGAGTTTCTGCTTAAAAGAGTTTTTTCTGAAAACAGCCCCAAAAATGGAATTTGTGCTGAAAAGGGTGAAAAAATGAAAATTTTGCTGAAAAGGGGTGAAGAAGCTAAAGTATACCAAATCAAAGTATTTGTGCCAAAACATAGTGTTTCTGCCATATTGTGGTATTTGTGCCACAAAAGTTACTACATTACAACATGAATACGGATTAAAGATGAAAGAAACTGGCAACAAATTCCTCCACTACAAACCAGTCTGATACCACTTCTTTGCAGTGTTCACGTTTACTAAGGCACTACCCAAAAGGCGCCACAAGAGGGCACTCCAACACAAGAGATGAGGTGAATGAGCAGAACTTCTGCAGAAAAGAGGCAGAACAAAAGAAAAAACTGAAAACAGCTTTTGCCATGACCGGGATTTGAACCTGGCCCTTCTGGTCTTAAGGCAGCTGCTCATCTCACTGAACCAAACTCATTCTCACAAAAGCAAGAGATGGAGCAACTGACAATTTTGCTAAATGAGCAGAAGCTGCTGAGAACTGTGCTGAGAAGAAGTGAAAAGGCTGAAAATTTTGCAGAAAAGAGGTGAATCAGCAGAATTTCTGCAGAAAAGAGGTAAAGAAGCAATAAGTTGCGCTGAAAAGAGATGAATCAGCAGAATTTCTGCTCAAAAGAGTTTTTTTTCTGAAAACAGCTGAGATTTGTGCTGATAAGAGGTGAAAAGGCTGAACATTTTGCAGAAAAGAGGTGAATCAGCAGAATTTCTGCAGAAAAGAGGTAAAGAAGCAATAAGTTGCGCTGAAAAGAGATGAATCAGCAGAGTTTCTGCTCAAAAGAGTTTTGTTTTTCTGAAAACAGCCAAAAAGCTGGAATTTGTGCTGAAAAGGGGTGAAAAAAATGAAAATTTTGCCTACAGGGGTGAAGAAGCTAAAGTATACCAAATCAAAGTATTTGTGCCAAAACATAGTGTTTCTGCCATATTGTGGTACTACTACATTACAACATGAATACGGATTAAAGATGAAAGAAACTGGCAACAAATTCCTCCACTACAAACCAGTCTGATACCACTTCTTTGCAGTGTTCACGTTTACTAAGGCACTACCCAAAAGGCGCCACAAGAGGGCACTCCAACACAAGAGATGACCTATGTACACTGATGCACTTAGTAACAGTCAGCCTCCTACTTAGCCATTACGTAATACAGCGATATTACAGTGTACAAATTCACATAAATTTGCAGGGGAAAAAAAACAAAGCAGGAACGAGCCCAAAACAATAAAATAACTGGGCTGCCATAGCTATTGCTAACTAGCACATACGCTAAAGGTAACTAAAACCAATACCAACCAATGTTTTTGCAGAAACACTGTAATTTCACTCAAATACTATGAAATAGCAGTAATACTATGATTTGGCAGAAATACTATGTCTTTGCAGAAACACTGTAATTTCACTCAAATAATATGAAATAGCAGTAATACTATGATTTGGCAGAAATACTATGTTTCAGTACAAATACTATGACAAAGCAGAAATACTATGACTTAGAAGTAATACTATAACAAAAGGGATTCCTCAAAATACTATGAAATTGCAGTAATTCTATGATTTGGCAGAAATACTGTACTTCAGACAAATACAATGCTTTGGTACAAATACTATATTTTGATTTCAATACTATGATTTGGCACGAGTAGTATGATTTAGTACAAATACTACGAATTGGCAGAAATACTGTGACTTAGTAGTAATACTATAACATAACAGATATACTATGATTTTGCAGACAGTCTATGTTTTTGCACAACTAGCACAATATGGCAGAAATACTATGATTTGGCACAAGTACTATGATTTAGTACAAATACTCTTATTGGCACAAATACTATGTTTCAGTACAAATACTACGATTTGGCAATAATACTGGGTTTTAGCACAACTACTGAGATTTGGGTGAAATACCATGATTTAGAAGAAATACTATGACTTCAGTACAAATACAATGTTTTGGTTCAAATAATATGATTTGCAAAAATACTATGATTTGGCACAAGTACCATGATTTAGTACAAATACTACGATTTCGCTCAAATACTATGGAATTGCAGTAATACTATGATTTTGAAGGAATACTATGATTTGATAGAAATACTATGCCTTAGTAGTAATACTATAACATAACAGATATACTATGATTTTGCAGAAATTCTATGTTTTTGCACAAATACTACAATTTGGCAGAAATACTATGTTTGGGCAGTAATACTATGATTTGCTATAAATACTATGATTTGGCACATATACTATAATCAGCAGATATACTATAACATAACAGAAATTCTACGACTTAGTAGTAACACTATAATATAACAGAAATTTTAACTGGACACAAATAACATGATTTGCCCCAAAACCATGATTTGGCAAAAAATACCATGATTTGGCACAAATACGATGATATTGCAGAAATACTATGATTGGGTACAAATACTATGATTTGGCACAAGTACTATGAATAAGTACAAATACTATGATTTGGCAGAAATACTATGACTTAGCAGAAATACTATGTTTTAACATAAATAATATCTTTTGACAGAAATTTCTGCTAAAGGTACTATTTCTGCTTTTTAGCAGAAATACTGTAATTTTGCATAAACACTATGATTTGGGATAAATACTATGATTTGGCAGATATACTATATTCAGCAAATATACTATAACATAACAGACATTCCTCCACTTAGTAGTAATCTCATAACATAAAATAAATATTATGGTTCTGCCCAAAAACCATGATTTGGCACAAATACCATGATTTGTCAAAAATACTATGATTTAGCAGAAATACTATGATTGAGCAGAAGTACTAAGATGTAGTAGAAGTACTTTGATTTAGCACAAATACTATTATGGAGGAGTAATACTTTAACATGGGAGAAATATTGATACTCACACACACATACACAGAGAGCAAAGTGTACAGTGGCTGTTAAGAGTCTGTGCTTGGTATATCTAGGTCAGCTAAATTGGCTGCACCTGCTGTAATCAGCACTTACACACACAGACACAGACACAGCTATGAGTTTTCTGCAGTGTATTTCTCACATTCAGGATTCCCCTCGAACAAATGGCCATAATTTCCTAACCGTAGGGGCTAGAACGCTCATTCTGACACCGATTTGTTCAGAAGAGATGGGGAAAACTTCAGGCCTTCATAATTCAGAGATAAAATGTAAATTATTGAAGATATATGACTTGTAATACACTGTAACTGAGTAGAGGCGAAGCAAAACTGCCTTGACTTGCCCTCAAACAACGTTTTGTAACTCTAAATCTATATGGAGCATCAAAATCATTCTTTCACCGTAAGAAACAGCACGCTTTGGTGAACAGTCATGGAAATTTTCAGGTCTCTGTTGAAATCAATCAAAAGATATGACGAGAGAAAAAAGTGCCTCATTTCCAGAGTTTGAAATCTGAAGAAATCTGAGCGAGGGAAAAATTTCCTACCCTCAAACAAGTGTAATTCATGGCCAAACGGTAATAGGTGAGGAAAAATTCTTGAATTGTGAGCATCAGGGATGTCTGAAGATATATTGGCACAAGCGTCATGTCTCAACTCTGTTTCGTTAAGGAGATATGACGATTTGAAAATGCCTCTCATTAGAGAATTCCAGCGCTGATTTTGAAGAAACTCTCCATTGACTTTCTATGGAGAGTTTTGAGACTTTATGTTACTCTGAGGAGATTTGCAAAAATCTATAAGTCCCACAACACTGATAGTGACATTTTCTGAAAGCCAGCAAAAATACCTACGTTTTGATGTATAATTTGTGGGGGTTGAGTGGAAATTGAGCGAGTAGCAAGAAGTTGTTCAGACATGAAGAGAAAATTCAGAAAGGACGAGTGCACACTCTGAGTTAATTGCATAGCAACCATAACAACGCATGTATTTTCTGAAAAATCACAATTTTGCAACTGAAAACTTAAAGAGGTATAAAATTAAAACGGTAGAAGATCTGAAAAAGCTGAATCATTCAGGAATAGCCCAATAGTCTGAGAACATTTTAAAGTTTGAATGGAGTTTCTAGGTGAAAGTATGACAAAGTAGTTAAGTTTCAAAGACAAGCAAGTTTTAGCAGAATTGTGGAAGTTTTCCATTCATTTCAATGGGACAAATTAAAGGAAAAAAGTGTAATATTTTAAAAAGTATAACAGTAATAAACACCAAAAGTCATTGCCGGAAAGAGCAGAAAGAGCAGAACAGTATAGAGTTTGAACTGAGAAAATCGGCTGAAAACTGAGGAAGTAGTTAAGTGCCAAAAAGTGTACGGAAGCAACTAGAAGAATAATAATAATAAAGAATAAAGAGAAACAGGAACTCAATAGTGTGGAAGCCCTTTAAGGGCATCCACACAACTAGAAAAATTTGCATTTCCTGCGAAAATGCTGTGTGGATGCCTTAACGCTGAAGCTGTCTGCTGAAAAGCTGAAAAAGCTGAAAAGTTGCAAAAAGTTGTATGGTGGTGAAAAAAAAATTGTCACCCTGAGCAGGATTCCAACCCGGCCCTCCTGGACTCAAGGTGGCTATTCATCTCACTGACCCAACTCACTCTCACAAGGAAAGAGATGGAGAGACTGGCAATTATGGTGAAATGAGCAGAAACTGCTGAGAATTGTGCTGATAAGAGGTGAAAAGGCTGAAAATTTTGCAGAAAAGAGGTAAATCAGCAGAATTTCTGCAGAAAAGAGGCAGAACAAAAGAACAAAAGAGAAAACTGAAAACAGGTTTTGCCATGAACGGGTTTTGAACCTGGCCCTCCTGGTCTCAAGGCAGCTGCTCATCTCACTGAACCAAACTCTTTCTCTCAAAAACAAGAGATGGAGAATCTGACAATTTTGCTAAATGAGCAGAAGCTGCTGAGAATTGTGCTGAGAAGAAGTGAAAAGGCTGAAAATTTTGCAGAAAAGAGGTGAATCAGCAGAATTTCTGCAGAAAAGAGGTAAAGAAGCAATAAGTTGCGCTGAAAAGAGATGAATCAGCAGAATTTCTGCTCAAAGGTGGCTATTCATTTCCCTGAGCCAAAGTCATTCTTACAAAGAAGAGGTGGAGAGACGGACAATTCTGCTGAAATGAGCAGAAGCTGCTGACAATTGTGCTGATAAGAGGTGAAAAGGCTGAAAATTTTGCAGAAAAGAGGTGAATCAGCAGAATTTCTGCAGAAAAGAGGCAAAGAAGCAGAAACTTGCGCTGAAAAGAGATGAATCAGCAGAGTTTCTGCTCAAAAGAGTTGTCTTTTTTCTGAATACAGCCAAAAAAGCTGGAATTTGTGCTGAAAAGGGGTGAAAAAAATGAAAATTTTGCTGAAAAGGGGTGAAGAAGATGAAGAAGCTAAAGTATACTAAACCAAAGTATTTGTGCCAAAACATAGTGTTTCTGCCATATTGTGGTACTGCTACATTACAACATGAATACGGATTAAAGATGAAAGAAACTGGCAACAAATTCCTCCACTACAAACCAGTCTGATACCACTTCTTTGCAGTGTTCACGTTTACTAAGGCACTACCCAAAAGGCGCCACAAGAGGGCACTCCAACACAAGAGATGAGGTGAATGAGCAGAATTTCTGCTGAAAAGAGGCAGAAGGTTCTGTATGTAGAAAAAGAAACACTGTTGAACCATGTGTGAAATAAATAAAGAAATGAAATGAAAGAACAACCTGGTTCTGCTCAAATTCACCAATCAGAGGTACTGCCTCAGTCTGCTTCATCAGGCTGTGTACTTGTTTCTGCCATGGGCGTTAACAAGAATCTGAGGTCCATATTAGAAAAGCTGCTAAAATCATAAAACTTTCCAGAATTGTAATAAATTAGCAATATAAATTACAGGTCTGTGATAGTGTATAAATTTGTAGTGAAAAAAAAAAAAAGTGGACCAAGGTGGGATTGAACCCACGACCTTTGAGCTGCAGAGCCGTGTCATTACTGATTGCGCCACCTGGAAAGGGGGCGGCGGTCTGAAAGACAGATACTTGGGCAGTCAGAAAATAGATCGCGGTGAGAGGCGAAAAACGCCGTTTTTTGGAGTTACAAAACGTCGTGTAACTCAAAAACTAGGAGGGCTAGCAGCATAATTCTTGTACTGGGTGAATCAGCGGACTTTGGTGTATTTTGACTGCGATTTTCATAGCTCGTTCTACCTCCGTCGCGGAGATATGACGAGAGAAGAAACGGCTTCATTTCCAGAGTTTGAAGACTGAGAGAAGGACAGATTTCCACCCTCAAACAAACGTAATTCATTGCTCAACGGTAAGATAACTGTAAAACTGCTTCCACTGTGAGTGTCAGCAGTGTCTGAAGATATATTGGCACAAGCCTCATGTCCTAACTTTGCTTTGTTAAAGAGATATGGCGATTTGAAAATGCCTCCCGTTACAGAATTTCAGCTCTGAATTTCAAAACCTCCCCATAGACTTTGAATGGGGAGTATTGAGACCTTGTGTCACTCCGAGGCAAATTATGAAAAAAAGCGGTAAATCTCACAATAAAGATAGTGACATTTTCTGAAAGCCAGCAAAAATACCTACGTTTTGATGTATAATTTGTGGGGGTTGAGTGGAAATTGAGTAAGTAGCAAGAAGTTGTTTAGACATGAAGAGAAAATTCAGAACGGACCAGCACTCACTCTGACTTAATTGCATAGCAACCATAGCAACGCATGTATTTTCTGAAAAATCACAATTTTGAAACTGAAAACTTAAAGAGAGATAAGATTAAAACGGTAGAAGATCTGAAAAAGCTGAATCAGACAGGAATAGCCCAATAATCTGAGAACATTTTAAAGTTTGAATGGAGTTTCTAGGTGAAAGTATGACAAAGTAGTTAAGTTTCAAAAACAAGCAAGTTTTAGCAGAATTGTGGAAGTTTCCCATTCATTTCAATAGGACAAATTAAAGGAAAAAAGTGTAATATTTTAATTAGTATAATATTAATAAACACCAAAAGTCATAGCAGGAATTAGCAGAAAGAGCAGAACAGTTTAGAGTTTGAACGGAGAAAATCGGCTGAAAACTCAGGCAGTAGTTAAGTGCCAAAAAACGTACGGAAGCAACTAGTAAATAGTGGAATAAAGAATAAAGAGAAACAGGAACTCAATAGTGTGGAAGCCCTTTTAGGGCATCCACACAACTAGAAAAATTTGCATTTCCTGAGAAAATGCAGTGTGGATGCCTTGACGTTGAAGCTGTCTGCTGAAAAGCTGAAAAAGATGAAAAGTTGCAAAAAGTTGTTGTGGAGAGACGGACAATTCTGCTGAAATGAGCAGAAGCTGCTGAGAATTGTGCTGATAACAGGTGAAAAGGCTGAAAGTTTTGCAGAAAAGAGGTGGATCAGCAGAATTTCTGCAGAAAAGAGGCAAAGAAGCAGAAACTTGCGCTGAAAAGAGATGAATCTGCAGAGTTTCTGCTGAAAAGAGTTTTTTTTCTGAAAACAGCCAAAAAAGCTGGAATTTGTGCTGAAAAGGGGTGAAAAAAATGAAAATTTTGCTGAAAAGGGGTGAAGAAGCTAAAGTATACCAAATCAAAGTATTTGTGCCAAAACATAGTGTTTCTGCCATATTGTGGTACTACTACATTACAACATGAATACGGATTAAAGATGAAAGAAACTGGCAACAAATTCCTCCACTACAAACCAGTCTGATACCACTTCTTTGCAGTGTTCACGTTTACTAAGGCACTACCCAAAAGGTGCCACAAGAGGGCACTCCAACACAAGAGATGACCTATGTACACTGATGCACTTAGTAACAGTCAGCCTCCTTGAATTGGCAGAAATAATGTGATTTAGTAGTAATACTATAACATAACAGATATACTGTGATGTTGCAGAAATAGTATGTTTTTGCACTACTCATTTGTAGTGAAAAAAAATAGCAATATAAATTACAGGTCTGTGATAGTGTATAAATTTGTAGTGAAAAAAATGTTGACCAAGGTGGGATTGAACCCACGACCTTTGAGCTGCAGAGCCGTGTCATTACTAATTGCGCCACCTGGCAAGAGGGCAGGCGGCTGAAAAACAAAGAGATCAGCAATCAGAAATAGATCGTGGTGAGAGGCGAAAAGCGCCGTTTTTTGGAGTTACAAAACGTCGTGTAACTCAAAAACTAGGAGGGCTATCAGCATCAGCAGTTGCTGAAAACAAGCGAAAAAGCAGAATTATCTGCTAAAAAGAGGTGTAGACGCGTTTGATGGAGATGGCTTTATGTGTAAGGGTACACTGAAGAGTATCAAGAAAGCAGAGTGCATGCAAGTGGGGATGATGTGTAGCAACTGTCACAGGTAGGACTCGAACCTCTGCCACCGGTCTCTCAGTAGCTTCTCAACCCTCTGAGCCAAATGAGGTCTGCTCACAAAGGGGGCGGGTGCCTAAAACACAGAGACTTGAGCAGTCAGAATTAGATCGCGGTGAGAGGCGTAAAACGCCGATTTTTCGGAGTTACAAAACGTCGTGTAACTCAAAAACTAGGTGGGATAGAAGCACAATTCTTGTACTGGGTAAATCAGCAGACTTTGCTGAACTTTGACTGCGATTTTCATAGCTCTTTGTACCTCCGTCGCGGAGATATGACGAGAGAAGAACCGGCTTCATTTTAAGAGTTTGAAAACAAATGTAATTTATGGCTCAACAGCAAGATGACAGTAAAAACTGCTCCAACCGTGACTGGCAGCACTGTCTGAAGATGAATTGGAACAAGCTTCTCATCTTAACTTTGCTTTATTAAAATTATTATGGCACATACAAGTCTTGCAAATAAGCACACAGGGAAAGCTTGAGCTTGTAATTCCACCCCAAGCTGGTAGGAGAAGCTTTTTATTAAACACTTGCTTGTTTTACAATGTGCTTCAAGGGTCAATAACAGCATAACAGAACTCACTTATGGTACTGCATTCTTCCTTCCTATAAAACAATAACTGTCAGTGACTTTGTACCATAGTATAAACACAACATTCAAGACAACAGTTAAAAAATAACGTAACCATAAACAATGAAACAAGAACATCTAAACAGCAGCACATGTCCTAAGGCATGATGGGAGAGGACTAGCTGTTCCCCCAACACGCCACATTATTTATGATTTATGATTTGGCAGAAACACTGGGACTTGGTATGATTTACATGAAATACTTTGATTTAGCAGAAAAACTATAATCTAGCAGAAAGCACCTCAGCATAGCAGAAATTCTATGAGCAGAATTACTAGGATTTAGCACAAACGCTATGATTTGTCTCAAAACCCTTTATTTTGCAGTTATATTGTGATTTGGCAGAAATACTGTGCTTTGGAGCAAATACCAAAATTTGGCAGAAATACTATGAGCAGTAATAATATAACGTAGCAGAAATACAAATATTTTGTGGAAATACTATGATACTATGAAAAGCTAAAACGATGAAAAGTTGCAAAAGTTGTATGGTGGTGAAAAAAAATGCCCCACTGAGCAGGATTCGAACCTGGCCCTCCTGGTCTCAAGGTGGCTATTCATTTCCCTGAGCCAAAGTCATTCTTACAAAGAAGAGGTGGAGAGACGGACAATTCTGCTTAAATGAGCAGAAGCTGCTGAGAATTGTGCTGATAAGAGGTCAAAAGGCTGAAAGTTTTGGAGAAAAGAGGTGAATCAGCAGAATTTTTGCAGAAAAGAGGCAAAGAAGCAGAAACTTGCGCTGAAAAGAGATGAATCAGCAGAGTTTCTGCTGAAAAGAGTTTTTTTTTCTGAAAACAGCCAAAAAAGCTGGAATTTGTGCTGAAAAGGGGTGAAAAAAATGAAAATTTTGCGGAAAAGGGGTGAAAGTTACTACATTACAACATGAATATGGATTAAAGATGAAAGAAACTGGCAACAAATTCCTCCACTACAAACCAGTCTGATACCACTTCTATGCAGTGTTCACGTTACTAAGGCACTACCCAAAAGGCGCCACAAGAGGGCACTCCAACACAAGAGATGACCTATGTACACTGATGCACTTAGTAACAGTCAGAGGTGAAAAGGCTGAAAATTTTGCAGAAAAGAGGTGAATCAGCAGAATTTCTGCAGAAAAGAGGCAAAGAAGCAGAAACTTGCGCTGAAAAGAGTTTTGTTTTCTGAAAACAGCCAAAAAAAACTGGAATTTGTGCTGAAAAGGGTGAAAAAATGAAAATTTTGCTGAAAAGGGGTGAAGAAGCTAAAGTATACCAAATCAAAGTATTTGTGCCAAAACATATTTTTTCTGCCATATTGTGGTACTACTACATTACAACATGAATACGGATTAAAGATGAAAGAAACTGGCAACAAATTCCTCCACTACAAACCAGTCTGATACCACTTCTTTGCAGTGTTCACGTTTACTAAGGCACTACCCAAAAGGTGCCACAAGAGGGCACTCCAACACAAGAGATGACCTATGTACACTGATGCACTTAGTAACAGTCAGCCTCCTTGAATTGGCAGAAATAATGTGATTTAGTAGTAATACTATAACATAACAGATATACTGTGATGTTGAAGAAATAGTATGTTTTTGCACTACTCATTTGTAGTGAAAAAAAATAGCAATATAAATTACAGGTCTGTGATAGTGTATAAATTTGTAGTGAAAAAAAAAAATGTTGACCAAGGTGGGATTGAACCCACGACCTTTGAGCTGCAGAGCCGTGTCATTACTAATTGCGCCACCTGGCAAGAGGGCAGGCGGCTGAAAACAAAGAGATCAGCAATCAGAAATAGATCGTGGTGAGAGGCGGCGCCGTTTTTTTGGAGTTACAAAGCGTCGTGTAACTCAAAAACTAGGAGGGCTATCAGCATCAGCAGTTGCTGAAAACAAGCGAAAAAAGCAGAATTATCTGCTAAAAAGAGGTGTAGACGCGCGTTTGATGGAGATGGCTTTATGTGTGAGGGGTACACTGAAGAGTATCAAGAAAGCAGAGTGCATGCAAGTGGGGATGATGTGTAGCAACTGTCACAGGTAGGACTCGAACCTCTGCCACCGGGTCTCACAGTAGCTTCTCAACCCTCTGAGCCAAATGAGGTCTGCTCACAAAGGGGCGGGTGCCTAAAACACAGAGACTTGAGCAGTCAGAATTAGATCGCGGTGAGAGGCGTAAAACGCCGATTTTTCGAGAGTTACAAAACGTCGTGTAACTCAAAAACTAGGTGGGATAGAAGCACAATTCTTGTACTGGGTAAATCAGCAGACTTTGCTGAACTTTGACTGCGATTTTCATAGCTCTTTGTACCTCCGTCGCGGAGATATGACGAGAGAAGAACCGGCTTCATTTTAAGAGTTTGAAAACAAATGTAATTTATGGCTCAACAGCAAGATGACAGTAAAACTGCTCCAACCGTGACTGGCAGCACTGTCTGAAGATGAATTGGAACAAGCTTCTCATCTTAACTTTGCTTTATTAAAATTATTATGGCACATACAAGTCTTGCAAATAAGCACACAGGGAAAGCTTGAGCTTGTAATTCCACCCCAAGCTGGTAGGAGAAGCTTTTTATTAAACACTTGCTTGTTTTACAATGTGCTTCAAGGGTCAATAACAGCATAACAGAACTCACTTATGGTACTGCATTCTTCCTTCCTATAAAACAATAACTGTCAGTGACTTTGTACCATAGTATAAACACAACATTCAAGACAACAGTTAAAAATAACGTAACCATAAACAATGAAACAAGAACATCTAAACAGCAGCACATGTCCTAAGGCATGATGGGAGAGGACTAGCTGTTCCCCAACACGCCACATTATTTATGATTTATGATTTGGCAGAAACACTGGGACTTGGTATGATTTACATGAAATACTTTGATTTAGCAGAAAAACTATAATCTAGCAGAAAGCACCTCAGCATAGCAGAAATTCTATGAGCAGAATTACTAGGATTTAGCACAAACGCTATGATTTGTCTCAAAAACCTTTATTTTGCAGTTATATTGTGATTTGGCAGAAATACTGTGCTTTGGAGCAAATACCAAAATTTGGCAGAAATACTATGAGCAGTAATAATATAACGTGGCAGAAATACAAATATTTTGTGGAAATACTATGATACTATGAAAAGCTAAAAACGATGAAAAGTTGCAAAAGTTGTATGGTGGTGAAAAAAAAAATGCCCCACTGAGCAGGATTCGAACCTGGCCCTCCTGGTCTCAAGGTGGCTATTCATTTCCCTGAGCCAAAGTCATTCTTACAAAGAAGAGGTGGAGAGACGGACAATTCTGCTTAAATGAGCAGAAGCTGCTGAGAATTGTGCTGATAAGAGGTCAAAAGGCTGAAAGTTTTGGAGAAAAGAGGTGAATCAGCAGAATTTTTGCAGAAAAGAGGCAAAGAAGCAGAAACTTGCGCTGAAAAGAGATGAATCAGCAGAGTTTCTGCTGAAAAGAGTTTTTTTCTGAAAACAGCCAAAAAGCTGGAATTTGTGCTGAAAAGGGGTGAAAAAATGAAAATTTTGCGGAAAAGGGTGAAAGTTACTACATTACAACATGAATATGGATTAAAGATGAAAGAAACTGGCAACAAATTCCTCCACTACAAACCAGTCTGATACCACTTCTATGCAGTGTTCACGTTTACTAAGGCACTACCCAAAAGGCGCCACAAGAGGGCACTCCAACACAAGAGATGACCTATGTACACTGATGCACTTAGTAACAGTCAGAGGTGAAAAGGCTGAAAATTTTGCAGAAAAGAGGTGAATCAGCAGAATTTCTGCAGAAAAGAGGCAAAAGCAGAAACTTGCGCTGAAAAGAGTTTTGTTTTCTGAAAACAGCCAAAAACTGGAATTTGTGCTGAAAAGGGTGAAAAAAATGAAAATTTTGCTGAAAAGGGGTGAAGAAGCTAAAGTATACCAAATCAAAGTATTTGTGCCAAAACATATTTTTTCTGCCATATTGTGGTACTACTACATTACAACATGAATACGGATTAAAGATGAAAGAAACTGGCAACAAATTCCTCCACTACAAACCAGTCTGATACCACTTCTTTGCAGTGTTCACGTTTACTAAGGCACTACCCAAAAGGCGCCACAAGAGGGCACTCCAACACAAGAGATGACCTATGTACACTGATGCACTTAGTAACAGTCAGCCTCCTTGAATTGGCAGAAATAATGTGATTTAGTAGTAATACTATAACATAACAGATATACTGTGATGTTGCAGACATAGTATGTTTTTGCACTACTCATTTGTAGTGAAAAAAATTAGCAATATAAATTACAGGTCTGTGAAAGTGTATAAATTTGTAGTGAAAAAAAAAATGTTGACCAAGGTGGGATTGAACCCACGACCATTGAGCTGCAGAGCCGTGTCATTACTGATTGCGCCACCTGGAAAGGGGCGGGCGGCTGAAAAACAAAGACATCAGCAATCAGAAATAAAAGAGATTTCTGTTGAAAACACCTGAAAAAGCTGGAATTTGTGCTGAAAAGGGGTGAAAAAAATGAAAATTTTGCTGAAAAGGGTGAAGAAGCTAAAGTATACCAAATCAAAGTATTTGTGCCAAAACATGGTATTTCTGCCATATTGTGGTATTTATGCCACAAAAGTTACTACATTACAACATGAATACGGATTAAAGATGAAAGAAACTGGCAACAAATTCCTCCACTACAAACCAGTCTGATACCACTTCTTTGCAGTGTTCACGTTTACTAAGGCACTACCCAAAAGTGCCACAAGAGGGCACTCCAACACAAGAGATGACCTATGTACACTGATGCACTTAGTAACAGTCAGCCTCCTACTTAGCCACTACGTAATACAGCGATATTACAGTGTACAAATTCACATAAATTTGCAGGGGAACAAACAAAGCAGGAACAAGCCCAAAACAATCAAATAACTGTGCTGCCATAGCTATCGCTAACTAGCACATATACGCTAAAGGTAACTAAAACCAATACACACAAGTAGCAGGGTAAACATCTTAAGCATGGAACATTAACTCACGTTTATGTGACACACACCATCCCCAACAAATACAGGATGGGCTATTTGCTCCCCTTCCCAGCAGCTCTCTCCTCAATCGTTAGCCCAGGAACGAAGGAAGACCATCTAGCTCAGAAGTCCCATGAATTCCCTCACTGCTCAGAGGCTGCTGGGTAATGTAGCTCACAATAACACAGGTTTTCTACAAGCACAAATACTATAACATAGCAGAAATACTGTGATTTTGTTGAAATACTATGCTTTAGGACAAATAGTATGATTTGGCAGAAATACTATGTTTTAGGACATATACTATGATTTGGATCAAATACTATGATATAGCAGCAATACTATGTTTTGGTACAAATGCTGCGTTTAGGCACAAATATTATGATTTGGCAGACACTATGATTTAGCAGAGATAATATGATTTGGCAGAAATACTACACTTTGGCACAAATACTATAATTGAGTGCAAGTACTTTAAGATAACAGAAATACTATGATTTAGCAGAAATACAATGTTTTTGCAGAAACACTGTAATTTCACTCAAACACTATGAAATAGCAGTAAAACTATGATTTGGCAGAAATACTATGTTTCAGTACAAATACTATGACAAAGCAGAAATACTACGACTTAGAAGTAATACTATAACAAAAGGGATTCCTCAAAATACTATGAAATTGCAGTAATTCTCTGATTTGGCAGAAATACTGTACTGTGATACAAATACAATGCTTTGGTACAAATACTATATTTTGATTTCAATACTATGATTTGGCACAAGTAGTATGATTTAGTACGAATACTACAATTGGCAGAAATACTGTGACTTAGTAGTAATAGTATAACATAGCAGATATAATGTGATTTTGCAGACATAGTATGTTTTTTCACAAATAGTACGATTTCGCTCAAATACTATGGAATTGCAGTAATACTATGATTTGGAATACTATGATTTGGTAGTAATACTATAACATAACAGATATACTATGATTTTGCAGAAATTCTATGTTTTTGCACAAATACTACAACAACTACTACTACAAATACTACAAGAAATACTATGTTTGGGCAGTAATACTATTATTTGCTATAAATACTATTATTTGGCACATATACCATAATCAGCAGATATACTATAACATAACAGAAATTCTATGACTTAGTAGTAACACTAATATAACAGAAATTTTAACTGGCCACAAATAACATGATTTGGCACAAATACCATGATTTGGCAAAAAGATACCATGATTTGGCACAAATACGATCATATTGCAGAAATACTATGATTGGGTACAAATACTATGATTTGGCACAAGTACTATGAATAAGTACAAATACTATGATTTGGCAGAAATACTATGATTTAGCAGAAATACTATGTTTTAACATAAATAATATCTTTTCACAGAAATTTCTGCTAAAAGGTACTATTTCTGCTTTTTGGCAGAAATACTGTAATTTTGCATAAATACTATGATTTGGGATAAATACTATGATTTGGCAGATATACTATATTCAGCACATAAACTATAACATAACAGACATTCCTGCACTTAGTAGTAATCTCATAACATAAAATAAATATTATGGTTCTGCCCCAAACCATGATTTGGCACAAATACCATGATTTTTCAAAATACTATGATTTAGCAGAAATACTATGATTGAGCAGAAGTACTAAGATGTAGTAGAAGTACTTTGATGTAGCACAAATACTATTATGGAGGAGTAATACTTTAACATGGGAGAAATATTGATATACACACACACACACAGAGAGCAAAGTGTGCAGAGGCTGTTGAGAGTCTGGGTTTGGTATATCTAAGTCAGCTAAATTGGCTGCACCTGCTGTAATCAGCACTTACACACACAGACACAGAGAGAGGTGTGAGTTTTCTGCAGTATATTTCTCACATTCAGGATTCCCCTCGAACAAATGGCCATAATTTCCTAACCGTGGGGGGCTAGAATGCTCATTCTGACACCGATTTGTTCAGAAGAGATGGGGAATCTGCAGGTCTTCATAAATCAGAGATAAAATATAAATTATTAAAGATATATGACTTGTAATACACTGTAACTGAGTAGAGGCAAAGCAAAACTGCCTTGACTTGCCCTCAAACAATGTTTTGTAACTCTAAATCTATATGGAGCATCAAAATCATTCTTTCACCGTAAGAAACAGCAGGCTTTGGTGAACAGTCATGGGAATTTTCAGGTCTCTGTGGAAATCCATCAAAAGATATGATGAGAGAAAAAAGTGCCTCATTTCCAGAGTTTGAAATCTGAAGAAATCTGAGCGAGGGACAAATTTCCTATCCTCAAACAAGTGTAATTCATGGCCAAATGGTAATAGGTGAGGAAAAAATTCTTGAATTGTGAGCATCAGTGACGTCTGAAGATATATTGGCACAAGCGTCATGTCTCAACTTTGTTTCGTTAAGGAGATATGACGATTTGAAAATGCCTCTCATTAGAGAATTCCAGCGCTGATTTTGAAGAAACTCTCCATTGAGTTTCTATGGAGAGTTTTGAGACTTTATGTTACTCTGAGGAGATCTGCAAAAGTCTATAAGTCCCACAACAATGATAGTGACATTTTCTGAAAGCCAACAGAAATACCTACGTTTTGATGTATAATTTGTGGGGTTGAGTGGAAATTGAGCGAGTAGCAAGAAGTTGTTCAGACATGAAGAGAAAATTCAGAAAGGACGAGTGCACACTCTGAGTTAATTGCATAGCAACCATAGCAACGCATGTATTTTCTGAAAAATCACAATTTTGCAACTGAAAACTTAAAGAGGTATAAAATTAAAATGGTAGAAGATCTGAAAAAGCTGAATCAGACAGGAATAGCCCAATAATCTGAGAACATTTTAAAGTTTGAATGGAGTTTCTAGGTGAAAGTATGACAAAGTAGTTAAGTTTCAAAGACAAGCAAGTTTTAGCAGAATTGTGGAAGTTTCCCATTCATTTCAATGGGACAAATTAAAGGAAAAAAGTGTAATATTTTAAAAAGTATAACAGTAATAAACACCAAAAGTCATTGCGGAAAGAGCAGAAAGAGCAGAACAGTATAGAGTTTGAACTGAGAAAATCGGCAGAAAACTGTGGAAGTAGTTAAGTGCCAAAAAGTGTAATGGAAGCAACTAGAAGAATAACTAGAAAAATTTGCATTTCCTGCGAAAATGCTGTGTGGATGCCTTAATGCTGAAGCTGTCTGCTGAAAAGCTGAAAAAGATGAAAAGTTGCATGGTGGTGAAAAAAAACATGTCGCGCTGAGCAGGATTGGAACCTGGCCCTCCTGGTCTCAAGGCAGCTACTCATCTCACTGAGCTAAACTCATTCTCTCAAAAAAGAGGAGGAGAGACCGACAATTCTGCTAAAATGAGCAGAAGCTGCTGAAAATTTTGCAGAAAAGAGGTGACTCAGTAGAATTTCTGCAGAAAAGAGGGAAAGAAGCAGAACGTTGCGTTGAAAAGAGGTGAATGAGCAGAATTTCTGCTCAAAGGTGGCTATTCATTTCCCTGAGCCAAAGTCACTCTTACAAAGAAGAGGTGGAGAGACGGACAATTCTGTTGAAATGAGCAGAAGCTGATAAGAGGTGAAAAGGCTGAAAATTTTGCAGAAAAGAGGTGACTCAGTAGAATTTCTGCAGAAAAGAGGCAAAGAAGCAGAAACTTGCGCTGAAAAGAGATGAATCAGCAGAGTTTCTGCTCAAAAGAGTTGTCTTTTTCTGAATACAGCCAAAAAAGCTGGAATTTGTGCTGAAAAGGGGTGAAAAAAATGAAAATTTTGCTGAAAAGGGGTGAAGAAGCTGAAGAAGCTAAAGTATACTAAATCAAAGTATTTGTGCCAAAACATAGTGTTTCTGCCATATTGTGGTACTACTACATTACAACATGAATACGGATTAAAGATGAAAGAAACTGGCAACAAATTCCTCCACTACAAACCAGTCTGATACCACTCCTTTGCAGTGTTCACGTTTACTAAGGCACTACCCAAAAGGCGCCACAAGAGGGCACTCCAACACAAGAGATGAGGTGAATGAGCAGAATTTCTGCTGAAAAGAGGCAGAAGGTTCTGTATGTAGAAAAAGAAACACTGTTGAACCATGTGTGAAATAAATAAAGAAATGAAATGAAAGAACAACCTGGTTCTGCTCAAATTCACCAATCAGAGGTACTGCCTCAGTCTGCTTCATCAGGCTGTGTACTTGTTTCTGCCATGGAGCGTTAACAAGAATCTGAGGTCCATATTAGAAAAGCTGCTAAAATCATAAAACTTTGCAGAATTGTAATAAATTAGCAATATAAATTACAGGTCTGTGATAGTGTATAAATTTGTAGTGAAAAAAAAAAACGTGGACCAAGGTGGGATTGAACCCACGACCTTTGAGCTGCAGAGCCGTGTCATTACTGATTGCGCCACCTGGAAAGGGGCGGCGGTCTGAACACAGATACTTGGGCAGTCAGAAAATAGATCGCGGTGAGAGGCGAAAAACGCCGTTTTTTGGAGTTACAAAACGTCGTGTAACTCAAAAACTAGGAGGGCTAGCAGTATAATTCTTGTACTGGGTGAATCAGCGGACTTTGGTGTACTTTCACTGCGATTTTCATAGCTCTTTGTGCCTCCATCGCGGAGATTTGACGAGAGAAGAAACGGCTTCATTTCCAGAGTTTGAAGACTGAGAGGAGGACAGATTTCCACCCCTCAAACAAACGTAATTCATTGCTCAACGGTAAGATAATTGTAAAAACTGCTTGCACTGTGAGTGTCAGCAGTGTCTGAAGATATATTGGCACAAGCCTCATGTCCTAACTTTGCTTTGTTAAAGAGATATGGCAATTTGAAAATGCCTCCCGTTACAGAATTTCAGCTCTGAATTTCAAAACCTCCCCATAGACTTTGAATGGGGAGTATTGAGACCTTGTGTCACTCCGAGGCAAATTGCGAAAAAACGGTAAATCTCACAATAAAGATAGTGACATTGTGTGAAAGCCAGCAAAAATACCTACGTTTTGATCTATAATTTGTGGGGGTTGAGTGGAAATTGTGGAAAAGAGAGTGGAAAAGAGATTTCAGTTGAAAACACCTGAAAAATCTGGGATTTGTGCTGAAAAGGGGTGACAAAACTCACAATTCTGCTGAAAAGGGTTGAAGAAGAGGTGTTGGGCTGTTGAGAAGAGTTAAATAAGTTGAACTGATATGTTTGGGTACAAATACTATGATTTGGCAGAAATAGTATGATTTGGCAATAATACTGCGTTTTAGCACAACTACTGAGATTTGATTGAAATACTATGATTTAGAAAAGATATTATGACTTTGTACAAATACAATGTTTTGGCACAAATACTATGATTTGGTTCAGATGCCATGATTTGAAACAAATACTATGATTTGGCAGAAATACTGTTATTTAGTTGAAATACTATGATTTTCCAGAAATATTATGCCTTAGTAGTAATACTATAACATGACAGATATATCATGATTTTGCAGACATTCTGGTTTTACACAAGTACTATAATGTGGCAGAAATACTATGTTTTAGTACAAATACTATGATTTGCTATAAATACTATGATTTGGCACATATATTGTATTCAGCAGATATACTATAACAAAATAGAGTCTACGACTTAGTAATAATACTATAACATAATAGATATACTATGATTTTGCAGACAGTCTATGTTTTTGCACAACTAGCACAATGTGGCAGAAATACTATGATTTGGCACAAGTACCATGGTTTAGTAGAAATACTCTTTTGGCACAATACTATGTTTCAGTACAAATACTATGATTTGGCAATGATACTGCATTTCAGCACAACTACTGAGATTTGATTGAAATACTATGATTTAGAAGAAATACTATGACTTCGTTACAAATACTATGTTTTGGTTCGAATACTATGATTTGCAAAAAATACTATGATTTGGCACAAGTACCATGATTTAGTACAAATACTACGAATTGGCAGAAATACTGTGACTTAGTACTAATACTTTAACAGAACAGATATACTGTGATTTTGCAGAAATAGTATGTTTTTGCACATATACTACGATTTTGCTCAAATACTATGAAATTGCAGTAATACTATGATTTTGAAGGAATGCTATGATTAGGTAGAAATACTATGCCTTAGTAGTAATACTATAACATAACACATATACTGTGATTTAACAGACAATATGTTTTTGCACGAATAATACGATTTCGCTCAAATACTATGAAAATGCAGTAATACTATGATTTGAAGGAATACTATGATTTGGTAGAAATACTATGCCTTAGAAGTAATACTATAACATAACAGATATACTGTGATTTTGCAGACATAGTATGTTTTTGCACGAATACTACGATTTTGCTCAAATACTACGAAATTGCAGTAATACTATGATTTTGAAGGAATACTATGATTTGGTAGAAATACTATGCCTTAATAGTAATACTATAACACAACAGATATACTGTGATTTTGCAGACATTCTATGTTTTGCACAAATACTACAATTTGGCAGAAATACTATGTTTGGGCACAAATACTATGATTTGCTATAAATACTATGATTTGGTACATATATTATAATCAGCAGATATACTATAACATAACAGAAATTCTACGACTTAGTAGTAATACTATAACATAACAGAAATTTTAATTGGGCACAAATAACATGATTTGGCACAAATACCATGATTTGGCAAAAACATACCATGATTTGGCACAAATACGATGATATGGCAGAAATTCTATGATTGGGTATAAATACTATGATTTGGCACAAGTACTATGACTTAGTACAAATACTATGATTTGGCACAAATACTGTGATTTAGCAGAAATACTATGTTTTAACATAAATAATATCTTTTGACAGAAATTTCTGCTAAAAGGTACTATTTCTGCTTTTAGCAGAAATACTGCAATTTTGCATAAATACTATGATTTGGGATAAATACTATGATTTGGCAGATATACTGTGTTCAGCAAATATGCTATAACATAACAGACATTCCTCCACTTAGTAGTAATACTATAACATAAAATAAATATTATGGTTTTGCCCCAAAACCATGATTTGGCACAAACACCATGAATTTTCAAAAATACTATGATTTAGCAGAAATACTATGATTGAGCAGAAGTACTAAGATGTAGTAGAAGTACTTTGATGTAGCACAAATACTATTATGGAGGAGTAATACTTTAACATGGGAGAATTATTGAGACACACACACACACACAGAGAGCAAAGTGTACAGGGGCTGTTAAGAGTCTGGGCTTGGTATATCTAGGTCAGCTAAATTGGCTGCACCTGCTGTAATCAGCCCTTACACACACACAGACACAGAGAGAGCTATGGGTTTTCTTCAGTGTATTTCTCACATTCAGGATTCCCCTTGAACAAATGGCCATAATTTCCTAACCGTGAGAGCTAGAACGGTCATTCTGACACCGTTTTGTTCAGAAGAGATGGGGAATCTGCAGGTCTTCATAATTCAGAGATAAAATATAAATTATTGAAGATATATGACTTGTAATACACTGTAACTGAGTAGAGCCAAGCAAAACTGCCTTGACTTGCCCTCAAACAACGTTTTGTAACTCTGAATCTTTATGGAGCATCAAAATCATTCTTTCACCGTAAGAAACAGCAGGCTTTGGTGAACAGTCATGGAAATTTTCAGGTCTCTGTGGAAATCCATCAAAAGATCTGACGAGAGAAAAAGTGCCTCATTTCCAGAGTCTGAAATCTGAAGAAATCTGAGCGAGGGACAAATTTCCTATCCTCAAACAAGTATAATTCATGGCCAAACGGTAATAGCTGAGAAAAAACTTCTTGAATTGTGAGCATCGGGGTGTGTCTGAAGATATATTGGCACAAGCCTCATGTCTCAACTTTGTTTCGTTAAGGAGATATGACGATTTGAAAATGCTTCTCCTTAGAGAAATCCAGCGCTGATTTTGAAGAAACTCTCCATTGAGTTTCTATGGAGAGTTTTCAGACTTTGTGTTATTCTGAGGAGATTTGCAAAAAATCTATAAGTCCCACAAGAATGATAGTGACATTTTCTGAAAGCCAGCAAAAATACCTACGTTTTGATGTATAATTTGTGGGAGTTGAGTGGAAATTGAGCGAGTAGCAAGAAGTTGTTCAGACATGAAGAGAAAATTCAGAATGGACGAGTGTACACTCTGAGTTAATTGCATAGCAACCATAACAACGCATGTATTTTCTGAAAAATCACAATTTTGCAACTCAAAACTTGAAGAGGTATAAGATTAAAACGGTAGAAGATCTGAAAAAGCTGAATCAGACAGGAATAGCCCAATAATCTGAGAACATTTTAAAGTTTGAATGGAGTTTCTAGGTGAAAGTATGACAAAGTAGTTAAGTTTCAAAAACAAGCAAGTTTTAGCAGAATTGTGGAAGTTTTCCATTCATTTCAATGGGACAAATTAAAGGAAAAAAGTGTAATATTTTAAAAAGTATAACAGTAATAAACACCAAAAGTCATTGCCGGAAAGAGCAGAAAGAGCAGAACAGTATAGAGTTTGAACTGAGAAAATCGGCTGAAAACTGAGGAAGTAGTTAAGTGCCAAAAAGTGTACGGAAGCAACTAGAAGAATAATAATAATAAAGAATAAAGAGAAACAGGAACTCAATAGTGTGGAAGCCCTTTAAGGGCATCCACACAACTAGAAAAATTTGCATTTCCTGCGAAAATGCTGTGTGGATGCCTTAACGCTAAAGTTGGCTGCTGAAAAAGCTGAAAATTTGCAAAAAGTTATATGGGGGTGCAGAAACTGGAAATTCTGCAGAAAACAGGTGAAGAAGTGAAATTTTTTTTGCTGAAAAGTGGTGAAAAGCCAAAAATTCTACTGAAAGGGGTAAAGACGGAGAAATCTTTGCTGAAAAGTAGTGGAAAAAAATGTTACCCTGAGCAGGATTTGAAACTGGCCCTTCTGGTCTAGAGGCAGCTACTCATCTCACTGATCCAAACTCATTCTGACCAAGAATAGGTGGAGAGACTGCCAATTTTGCTGAAATGAGCAGAAGCTGCTGAGAATTGTGCTGATAAGAGGTGAAAAGGCTGATAATTTTACAGAAGAGTTGAATAAGCAAAATTCTGAAAATTCTGCTGAAAAGAGGTCAATCAGCATAATTTCTGCTGAAAAGAGGTGAATGAGCAAAATTCTGCTGAAAAGAGGTTTTTGCTTAAAACAGCTGAAAAAGCTGGGATTTGTGCTGAAAAGTGGTGAAAAAACTGGAAAATTCTGGTGAAAAGGGGTGAAGAATCTGACATTTGTGTTGAAAAGAGTTAAAACAATATAATTATGCACTGAAAAAAATAGTTGCCATAAGCAGGATTTGAACCCGGGCCTCCCGCTCTGAGAACTGCTGCTCATCTCACTGAGCTAACACACAGCTCACTCCAGCAAGCAAAATCAGTGACCATATTGATAATGTGTTCCATTCATTTCAATGGTCAAAAGTCATAGCACAAATTAGCAGAAATAGCAGAATTTTTTTAAAGTCTGAACATAGTATTTATACTATAACATAGTATTTCTTCTAAATCATAATATTTGAACCAAATGATAGTATTTCTGCCAAATCACAGTATTTCTGGTAAATCACAGTGTTTGTGCCAAATCACAGTATTTGTACCAAATCATACCACTTGTGACAAATCATAGTGTTAGCTGAATCTGTGCTAAAACACAGTATTATTAGTATTTATACTAAATAATATTTTTCCTTACAAATCATAGCATTTGTGCTGAACCATAGAAAATTCTGCCAAATCATAGTATTTGAGCCAAATCATACAATTTGTGCTGAAACACTGATTTATGTATGATTTATGATTTAGCAGAAACACTGGGACTTGGTAGAAATACTATGATTTACATGAAATACTTTGACTTAGCAGAAATACTATAATCTAGCAAAAGTACTACAGCATAAATTCAGAAATTCTATCATTGAGCAAAGTTACTAGGATTTAGCAGAAATACTATGATTTGGCACAAATACTATGTTTTAGCACAAAAAATATGTTTTGGCTCAAAAACTTTTATTTTGCAGTTATACTATGATTTGGAAGAAAAACTATGCTTTGGAAGAAATACTATGCTTTGGAACAAATACCATGATTTGGCAGAAATACTATGAGCAGTAATAATATAACATAGCAGAAATACTATTATTTGGGTGAATGCTATTGTTTGGCACAAACACTATGATTTAGCACTGTACAGAATGGTGTACGTCAGTTTAATGCTGGGTGGTGCTGCAATAGTAGCTATCCTCGGTCAGAAGGAGAGGCTGGCATCCAGGGATTAGATTACCACAGGTGGAGTTTATTGGCAGTCAGATGGATGTTACAGGGAGATATGGCATACAGTAGGAGGATGTGGAGGGTGATATGGTGTGGTTTCTATGATTAAGAACAGGGTATACATTACAACATGAATACGGATTAAAGATTAAAGAAACTGGCAACAAATTCCTCCACTCCAAACCAGTCTGATACCACTTCTTGCAGTGTTCACATTTACTAAGGCACTACCCAAAAGGCGTCACAAGAGGGCACTCCAACACAAGAGATGACCTATGTACACTGATGCACTTAGTAACAGTCAGCCTCCTACTTAGCCACTACGTAATACAGCGATATTACAGTGTACAAATTCACATAAATATGATTTGGCAGAAATACTAAACTTTGGCACAAATACTATAATTGAGTACAAGTACTCTAAGATAACAGAAATACTATGATTTAGCAGAAATACAATGTTTTTGCAGAAACACTGTAATTTCACTCAAATACTATGAGATAGCAGTAATACTATGATTTGGGAGAAATGCTACGTTTTAGTACAAATACTATGACAAAGCAGAAATACTATGACTTAGAAGTAATACTATCACAAAAGGGATTCCTCAAAATACTATGAAATTGCAGTAATTCTATGATTTGGCAGAAATACGGTACTTCATACAAATACAATGCTTTGGTACAAATACTATATTTTGGTTTGAATACTATGATTTGCAACAAATACTATGATTTGGCACGAGTAGTATGATTTAGTACAAATACTACGAATTGGCAGAAATACTGTGACTTAGTAGTAATACTATAACATAACAGATATACTGTTATGTTGCAGACAGTCTATGTTTTTGCACAAATACCACAATATGGCAGAAATACTAGGTTTTAGCACAAATACTATGATTTGGTATAAATACTATGTATTGGCACATATACCTTATTCAGCAGATATACTATAACATAACAGAAATTCTACGACATAGTAGTAATACTATAACATAACAGAAATATTAATTGGGCACAAATACTATAATTTGGCACAAGTGCCATGTTTTGGCAAAATCCCATAATTTGGCACAAATACTATGATATGGCAGAAATAGTATGATTGGGTACAAATACTATGATTGGGCAGAAATACTATGTTTTAACATAAATAATATCTTTTGACAGAAATTTCTGCTAAAAGGTACTATTTCTGCTTTTTAGCAGAAATACTGCAATTTTGTATAAATACTATGATTTGGCAGATATACTGTATTCAGCAAATATGCTATAACATAACAGACATTCCTCCACTTAGTAGTAATACTATAACATAAAATAAATATTATGGTTTTGCCCCAAAACCATGATTTGGCACAAACACCATGAATTTTCAAAAATACTATGATTTAGCAGAAATACTATGATTGAGCAGAAGTACTAAGATGTAGTAGAAGTACTTTGATGTAGCACAAATACTATTATGGAGGAGTAATACTTTAACATGGGAAAATTATTGAGACACACACACACATACACAGAGAGCAAAGTGTACAGGGGCTGTTGAGAGTCTGGGCTTGGTATATCTAGGTCAGCTAAATTGGCTGCACCTGCTGTAATCAGCCCTTACACACACAGACACAGAGAGAGCTATGGCTTTTCTTCAGTGTATTTCTCACATTCAGGATCCCCTTGAACAAATGGCCATAATTTCCTAACCGTAGGAGCTAGAACGCTCATTCTGACACCGTTTTGTTCAGAAGACATGGGGAATCTGCAGGTCTTCATAAATCAGAGATAAAATATAAATTATTGAAGATATATGACTTGTAATACACTGTAACTGAGTAGAGGCGAAGCAAAACTGCCTTGACTTGCCCTCAAACAACGTTTTGTAACTCTGAATCTTTATGGAGCATCAAAATCATTCTTTCACCGTAAAGAAACAGCACGCTTTGGTGAACAGTCATGGAAATTTTCAGGTCTCTGTGGAAATCCATCAAAAGATATGACGAGAGAAAAAAGTGGTTCATTTCAGAGTCTGAAATCTGAAGAAATCTGAGCGAGGGACAAATTTCCTATCCTCAAACAAGTATAATTCATGGCCAAACGGTAATAGCTGAGAAAAACTTCTTGAATTGTGAGCATCAGGGTGTCTGAAGATATATTGGCACAAGCCTCATGTCTCAACTTTGTTTCGTTAAGGAGATATGACGATTTGAAAATGCTTCTCATTAGAGAAATCCAGCGCTGATTTTGAAGAATCTCTCCATTGAGTTTCTATGGAGAGTTTTCAGACTTTGTGTTACTCTGAGGAGATTTGCAATAAATCTATAAGTCCCACAAGAATGATAGTGACATTTTCTGAAAGCCAGCAAAAATACCTACGTTTTGATGTATAATTTGTGGGAGTTGAGTGGAAATTGAGCGAGTAGCAAGAAGTTGTTCAGACATGAAGAAAATTCAGAATAGACGAGTGTACACTCTGAGTTAATTGCATAGCAACCATAACAACGCATGTATTTTCTGAAAAATCACAATTTTGCAACTCAAAACTTAAAGAGGTATAAGATTAAAACGGTAGAAGATCTGAAAAAGCTGAATCAGACAGGAATAGCCCAATAATCTGAGAACATTTTAAAGTTTGAATGGAGTTTCTAGGTGAAAGTATGACAAAGTAGTTAAGTTTCAAAAACAAGCAAGTTTTAGCAGAATTGTGGAAGTTTCCCATTCATTTCAATAGGACAAATTAAAGGAAAAAAGTGTAATATTTTAATAAGTATAATATTAATAAACACCAAAAGTCATAGCAGGAATTAGCAGAAAGAGCAGAACAGTTTAGAGTTTGAACGGAGAAAATCGGCTGAAAACTGAGGCAGTAGTTAAGTGCCAAAAAGTGTACGGAAGCAACTAGTAAATAGTGGAATAAAGAATAAAGAGAAACAGGAACTCAATAGTGTGGAAGCCCTTTTAGGGCATCCACACAATAAAGAATAAAGAGAAACAGGAAAACAATAGTGTGGAAGCCCTTTAGGGCATCCACACAATAATAAAGAACTAGAAAAATTTGCATTTCCTGCGAAAATGCAGTGTGGATGCTTTAAAGCTGAAGCTCTCTGCTGAAACTAGCAGAAAAAGCTGAAAAGTTGCAAAAATTGTAAAAACTTTGCAGAAGCAAAGGAACTTTGCTAAAATGTAGTATCTTAGAACTGCAATATCTTAGAAGAAATAGAATACTTGGCAGAAATACAATAGCATATCAGAACTTAGCAGAAATATTGTAACTTATCAGAAACAAGATAACTTCTCAAAAATACAAGAATTTAGGAGAAATAGTATAAGATAACAGAAAGAATATATTTAGCCAAACATTCTTAAACATTACAGAAATACTATGATTTAGAAAAACAGTACAACATAGCAGAAATGCTGTGATTTACCAGAGACACTGTAATATACTATGAATATTATAATTTTAAATAAATACTATATTTTAGCAAAAATACTCCAGTTTAGCATAAATATTATAACATAGCAGAAATACTACTCTATAGCAGAAATGCTATATTTAGAAAGAAAAATATAATATAGTAGAAATACTATGATTTAGCAGAAATCCTACAATATAGCTTAATAACAATGATTTAGAACAGATACTATGATTGAGCAGAATAGTAATAACTTAAGTGAAAATATTGGAAAGGTAAAATGACAAGCTGAATAAAAAGTAACATGATTAAGTTCACTCAAAACTAATTTTGTTCACCTGTGAAAAATAAAATAAAAATACATTTAGAAATACAAATAAGAACAGCGTCTTATTTGTGTGTCTCTTCTCTCTCTCTCTCTCTCTCTCTCTCTTACACACACACACACACACACACACACACATTTAGGCTCACACACACACACACACACACACAGCATCAGCAAGTGAACAGGGGCTGTTAACAGCATGTTTCTAGGTCAGTCAAACAGCTGTGAGATTCTCAATTTGAATCCACCAATCACAGGGGCTGTGTGCTTTTTCCTGCCAAAACTGGTGCATCAAGTGCAGGCTTTTACAGCACAGAGAGAGACAGGATTTTGCAGTCTATTTCTCATAGTGAGGACTCCCCTCAAACAAACAGCCATAAATTCCTAACTGTAGGGGCTAAAACGGTCATTCTTAGACCGTTGTGTTCAGAAGACATGGGAGAATCTTGAAATGTTGACGATTTAAAATAAAAATATGAAATATCATAGATATATGACATAGATGATTGGTTGTCTTAGAAGCCATGAATGCCCCAATATGCAAATTTGAATGTGCAAGGCCTCAAATATGATTGGCTGGCTGGGAAGCCATGACGGCAACAATATGCAAATTTGAATGTGCAAGCCCTCGGATATGATTGGTTGTCTTAGAAGCCATATAAAAAGCAGTAAAACTGTACTATGATTTGGTAGAAAAACTATAATTAATCAAAAATACTATATTTGGCAGAAACACTATATTTAGCACAAATCTTATGAAATAGCAGAAATAGTATGATTTAGCACAAATGCTGTATTTAGCACAAATACTGAAAAGCAGCAGAAATGCTATGACTTAGCACAATAGTAATAACTTAAATAGAAAAATTGGAAAAGCAAAATGGACAGCTGAAAAATGCTGAACATGCAAAGGGTCCCTCAAATGTAATTGTTAAATGAAAAGAAAAATCAGGAAAAAGTATAACAGTCACACAATCACAAATATGGACACATATGGAAACACACATGCACAGAGAGACACACACAAGATCCAATTCAGTCAACCAGTCTAAATATATTGAATTTGAATCTTACAATGAGATCATCCCATAAAAAGTCTTTCTCTCTCACTCTCTCTCTCTCTCTCTCTCTCTCTCTCTCACACACACACACACACACACACACACACACACACACACGATCCAATTCAGTCAACCAGTCTAAATATATTGAATTTGAATCTTACAATGAGATCATCCCATAAAAAGGCTTTCTCTCTCTCTCTCTCTCTCTCTCTCTCTCTCTCTCTCTCACACACACACACACACACACACACACACACACACATCCAATTCAGTCAACCAGTCTAAACATATTGAATTTGAATCTTACAATGAGATCATCCCATAAAAAGGCTTTCTCTCTCTCTCTCTCTCTCTCACACACACACACACACACACACACAAGATCCAATTCAGTCAACCAGTCTAAATATACTGAATTTAAATCTTACAATGAGATCATCCCATATAAAGGCGTTCTCTCTCTCTCTCTCTCTCTCTCTCTCACACACACACACACACACACACACACACACACACACACACACACACACACACACAAGATCCAATTCAGTCAACCAGTCTAAATATATTGAATTTAAATCTTACAATGAGATCATCCCATAAAAAGCTCTCTCTCTCTCTCTCTCTCTCTCTCTCTCACACACACACACACACACACACACACACACACAGGAGAGAGAAGTAAGTTTCTAGCTCAGTCAAGCAGCCTGGGAGCTGCTGAATTTGAATCCACCAATCAGAGAGCCTGAGCACTTTTTCCCTCGCCAAAACAGGTGCACGCAGCACAGAGAGACACAGGATTTTGCAGTCTATTTCTCATAATGACGACTCCCCTCAAACAAATGACCATAATTTCCTAACCGTAGGGGCTAGAACGGTCATTCTTACACCGTTTTGTTCAGAAGAGATGGGGAATCTTAAAGTGTTGACAATTTATCATTAAAATATGAATTATTAAAGATATTTGACTTCTAATGCACCATAACTGAGTAGAGCAAAGCAAAAACTGCCTTGACCTGCCCTCAAACAACGCTTTCTAACTCTAAATCTATTTGGAGTATCAATATCATTCTTTCACCGTAAGAGACAGCAGGCTTTGGTGAACAATCATGGAAATTTTCAGGTCTCTGTGGAAATCCAAACAAAAGATATGACGAGAGAAAAAAGTGGTTCATTTCCAGAGTTTGAAATCTGAAGGAATCTGAGCGAAGGACGAATTTCCTACCGTCAAACAAGTCTAACTCATTTCAGAACGGTAATAGATGAGAAAATAATTCTTGAATTGTGAGCGTCAGGAGTGTCTGAAGATATACTGGGACAAGCCTTATGTCTTAACTTTGCTTCGTTAAGGAGATATGACGATTCGAATATGCCTCTCATTACAGAAATCAAGCGGTGATTTTGAACAAGCTCTCCATTGACTTTCTATGGAGAGTTTTCAGACTTTGTGTTGGTCTGAGGAGATTTGCCAAAATTCTATAAATCTCACAACAATGATGGTGACATTTTCTGAAAGCCAGCAAAAATACCTACGTTTTGATGTATAATTTGTGGAAGTTGAGTGAAAATTGAGCAAGTAGCAAGAAGTTGTTCGGACATGAAGAGAAGACTGCAAAACCTACAGTGGCACACTGGAAGCCAAGTGCATAGCAACCATAACAACACATGTATTTTCTGAAAAATCACAATTTTGCAACTCAAAACTTTAAGAGATAAGATGAAAATGGTAACAGATATGAAAAAGCTGAATCATTCATGAATAGCCCAATAATTTGTGAACATTTTAAAGTTTGAATGGTTGTTCTACGTGAAAGTAGGAAAAAGTAGTTAAGTTTCAAAAACAAGCAAGTTTTAGCAGAATTGCGGAAGTTTCCCATTCATTTCAATGGGACAAATTAAAGGAAAAAAACGTAATATTTTAAAAAGTATAATAGTATAAAATACCAAAAGTCATTGCCGGAATTAGCAGAAATAGCAGAATAGTTTAAAATTTGAACGGTGAAAATCGGCTGAAAATTGTGAAAGTAGTTAAGTGCCAAAAAACTGAAAAAAGTGGCAACTAGAATAATAACTAGAAAAATTTGCATTTCCTGCGAAAATGCAGTGTGGATGCTGGAACGCTGAAGCTGTCAGCTGAAACTAGCTGAAAAAGCTGAAAAGTTGCAGAAATTGTAAAAACTTTGCAGAAGCAAAGGAACTTTGCTAAAATGTAGTGACTTAGCAGAACTGCAATATCTTAGAGGAAACATAATGCTTGGCAGAAATACAATAGCATAGCAGAACTTAGCAGAAATATTGTAACTTACCAGAAACACGATAACTTCTCAAAAATACAAGAATTTAGGAGAAATTGTATAAGATAACAGAAAGAATATATTTAGCCAGACATTCTTAAACATTACAGAAATACTATGATTTAGAAAAACAGTACAACATAGCAGAAATGCTGTGATTTACCAGAGACACTGTAATATACTATGAATATTTTTATTTTATATGAATACTATGTTTTAACAAAAATACTCCAGTTTAGCACAAATATTATAACATAGCAGAAATACTATTCTATAGCAGAAATGCTATATTTAGAAAGAAAAAAATATAATACAGTAGAAATACTATGATTTAGCAGAAATCCTACAATATAGCTTAATAACAATGATTTAGAAGAGATACTATGATTGAGCAGAATAGTAATAACTTAAGTGAAAATATTGGAAAGGTAAAATGACAAGCTGAATAAAAGGAACATGGTTAAGTTCGCTGAAAACTATTTGTTATTCACCTGTGAAAAAATAAAACAAAAATACATTTAGAAGAAAAACAAATAAGAACAGTCAACAGATACATAAGAAATCAAATATAGATACACAAATGTACAGAGAGAGACACACAGGCAGGGTCTATGCCAGTCAACCAGTCTGAATATATTACATTTTTATCCAACCATGAGATGCTACCCTAAAAGGGTCTTTCTGTGTATCTCTCTCTCTCTCTCTCTCTCTCTCTCACACACACACACACACACACACACACACACACACACACACACACAGCAGCAGCAGCAGCAGCAAGTGAACAGGGGCTGTTAACAGCATGTTTCTAGGTCAGTCTTGCAAGCCTGGGAGCTGCTAAATTTGAATCCACCAATCAGAGAGGCTGTGTGCTTTTTCCCGCCAAAACTGGTGCACCAAGTGCAGGCTTTTACACATGCAGCACAGAGAGAGACAGGATTTTTGCAGTCTATTTCTCATAGTGAGAATTCCCCTCAAACAAACAGCCATGAATTTCTAACCGTAGGGGCTAAAACAGTCATTCTTAGACCATTTTATTCAGAAGACATAGGGGAATCTTGAAATGCTGACCACTGAAAATAAAAATATGAAATATTAGAGATATATGACATAGAGAATTGGTTGGCTTAGAAGCCATGAAGGTCCCAATATGCAAATCTGAATGTGCCAGGCCTCAGATATGATTGGTTGTCTTAGAAGCCATATAAAAAGCAGTAAAACTGTACTATGATTTGGTAGAAAACTATAATTAATCAAAAATACTATATTTGGCAGAAATACTATTTTTAGCAGAAACACTATATTTAGCACAAATCTTATGAAATAGCAGAAATAGTATGATTTAGCAGAAATGCTATATTTAGCACAAATACTGAAAAGCAGCAGAAATGTTATGACTTAGCACAATAGTAATAACTTAAATAGAAAAATTGGAAAAGCAAAATGGACAGCTGAAAAAATCCTGAACATGCTAAGGGTCCCTCAAATGTAATTGTGAAATGAAAAAAAATCAGCAAAAAAAAAAAGTATAACAGTCACACAATCACAAATATGGAAAAATATGGAAACACACATGCACAGAGAGACACACACAGGATCAAATTCAGTCAACCAGTCTAAATATATTGAATTTAAATGACAGACAGACAGACAGACAGACAGCAGCATCAGAAAGTGAACAGGGGCTGTTAACAGCATGTTTCTAGGTCAGTCAAACAGCTGTGAGCTTCTCAATTTGAATCCACCAATCAGAGAGGCTGTGTGCTTTTTCCCGCCAAAACTGGTTCACTAAGTGCAGGCTTTTACACATGCAGCACAGAGAGAGACAGGATTTTTGCAGTCTATTTCTCATAGTGAGAATTCCCCTCAAACAAACAGCCATAAATTTCTAACCGTAGGGGCTAAAACAGTCATTCTTAGACCATTTTATTCAGAAGACATAGGGAATCTTGAAATGCTGACCATTTAAAATAAAAATATGAAATATTAGAGATATATGACATAGATGATTGGTAGGCTTAGAAGCCACGAAGGTCCCAATATGCAAATTTAAATGTGCCAGGACTCAGATATGATTGGCTGGCTGGGAAGCCATGAAGGTCCCAATATGCAAATTTGAATGTGCCAGGACTCAGATATGATTGGCTGGCTGGGAAGCCATGAAGGCAACAATATGCAAATTTGAATGTGCCAGGACTCAGATATGATTGGCTGGCTGAGAAGCCATGAAGGTCCCAATATGCAAATTTGAATGTGCCAGGACTCAGATATGATTGGCTGGCTGGGAAGCCATGAAGGCAACAATATGCAAATTTGAATGTGCCAGGACTCAGATATGATTGGCTGGCTGGGAAGCCATGAATGCCCCAATATGCAAATTTAAATGTGCCAGGACTCAGATATGATTGGCTGGCTGAGAAGCCATGAAGGTCCCAATATGCAAATTTGAATGTGCCAGGACTCAGATATGATTGGCTGGCTGGGAAGCCGTCCAGGTCCTGATATGTAAATTTGAATATTAGGACTGACTCCTGGGGACCTGGCAGAAATATATAGAAATACAATGATTACCCAGAAATACTGCATTTAGTAGAAATACTATGTTTTAGCACAAATACTATAAAATGGCAGAAATACTATAATTAAGCAGAAATATTATATTAAGTACAAATCCTATAAAATAGCAGAAATAGTATGATTTAGCACAAATGCTGTATTTAGCACAAATCTTATAAAATAGCAGAAATAGTATGATTTAGCAGAAATGCTGTATTTAGCACAAATACTGAAAAGCAGCACAAATGCTATGACTTAGCACAATAGTAATAACTTAAATAGAAAAATTGGAAAAGCAAAATGGACAGCTGCAAAAAGTCCCACAAGCACAGAGAGACACACACAGGATCAAATTCAGTCAACCAGTCTAAATATATTGAATTTAAATCATACAATAAGATGCTCCCATAAAACTCTCTCTCGCCCTCTCTCTCTCTCTCTCTCTCTCTCTCTCTCACACACACACACACACACACACACACACACACAGGAGGAGAAAAATCAAGTTTCTAGGTCAGTCAAGCAGCCTGGGAGCTGCTAAATTTGAATCCACCAATCAGAGAGGCTGTGTACTTTTTCCCGCCAAAACAGGTGCAGCCGTTTTACACACACAGAGCACAGAGACAGGATTTCTGCAGTGAATTTCTCATAGTGAGGATTCCTCTCAAACAAATGGCCATAATTTCCTAACCGTAGGGGCTAGAACGGTCATTCTTACACCGTTTTGTTCAGAAGAGATCGGGGAATCTTAAAGTGTTGACAATTTATCATTAAAATATGAATTATTAAAGATATTTGACTTCTAATGCACCATAACTGAGTAGAGGCAAGCGAAAACTGCCTTGACTTGCCCTCAAACAACGCTTTCTAACTCTAAATCTATGTGGAGTATCGATATCATTCTTTCACCGTAAGAGACAGCAGGCTTTGGTGAACAGTCATGGAAATTTTCAGGTCTCTGTGGAAATCCATCAAAAGATATGATGAGAGAAAAAAAGTGCCTCATTTCCAGAGTTTGAAATCTGAAGAAATCTGAGCGAGGGACAAATTTCCTACCCTCAAACAAACCCAATTCATGGCCAAATGGTAATAGATGAGAAAAAAATTCTTGAATTGTGAGCGTCAGGAGTGTCTGAAGATATATTGGCACAAGCCTCATGTCTTAACTTCGCTTGTTCGGGAGATATGATGATTCGAAAATGCCTCTCATTACAGAAATCAAGCGGTGATTTTAAACGAACTCTCCATTGACTTTCTATGGGGATTTTGAGACTTTGTGTTGCTCTGAGGAGATTTGCCAAAATTCTGTAAATCCCACAACAATGATAGTGCCATTTTCTGACAGCCAGCAAAAATACCTACGTTTTGATGTATAATTTGTGGAAGTTAAGTGAAAATTGAGCGAGTAGCAAGAAGTTGTTCGGACATAAAGAGAAAATTATGAAAGGTACAGTGGCTCACACAGAACCAACTGCATAGCAACCATAACAACACATGTATTTTGTGAAAAATCACAAAGATGAAACTCAAAACTTAAAGAGGGATAAGATGAAAACAGTAACAGATATGAAAAAGCTGAATCAGACAGGAATAGCCCAATAATTTGAGAACATTTTAAAGTTTGAATGGTAGTTCTACGTGAAAGTAGGAAAAAAAGTAGTTAAGTTTCAAAAACAAGCAAGTTTTAGCAGAATTATGGAAGTTTCCCATTCATTTCAATGGGACAAATTAAAGGAAAAAAACGTAATATTTTAAAAAGTATAAGAGTATAAAATACCAAAAGTCATAGCCGGAAAGAGCAGAAATAGCAAAATATTGTGAAATTTGAGCGGTGAAAATAGCACAAAAATTGTGGAACTAGTTAAAGGCCAAAAAAGCGTGACGGAAGCAACTTGAAGATGAAGAATAATAAAGAATAAAGAGAAACAGGAACTCAATAGTGTGGATGCTTAATCAGCATCCACACAATAATAAAGAATAAAGAGAAACAGGAACTCAATAGTGTGGATGCTTAAAGCATCCACACAATAAAGAGAAACAGGAAAACAATTGTGTGGAAGCCCTTTAGGGCATCCACACAATAATAAAGAATAAAGAGAAACAGGAACTCAATAGTGTGGATGCCTCCAGCATCCACACAATAAAGAGAAACAGGAACTCAATAGTGTGGAAGCCCTTTTAGGGCATCCACACAATAAAGAGAAACAGGAACACAATAGTGTGGAAGCCCTTTAGGGCATCCACACAATAAGCACTGTAGAGCAATGATCTAATGTGATGCCAGAAAAAGGAGTAAAATTCCACCGTTAGCCCATCAGTTCCTGCTGATTTGGGTTTGTTCGATTGCTTCATACCTTTGTCCAATGTTCCAATAAAGCCTCTAAGACTCTCAGGAAACAGTACCATTCTCCGCTGAATAGTTTGACTTATAAAGGTTGCTGCAGAATTGTAATATTTCCTCATTTACTTTGTATTGGTCCTCAGTCAAACCTCCTCGATATCCAGTGATTGAATCCTCTTTTCAGTTCATCGGTTTCTCTAAATTAAAGACGTGGGAAGAGTTTTTCTCTCCCTCTCATCCAGCTCTTGAACAAACATAGGCGCCATTAGCTTTCTCTAACAGTTTGTCACATTGGGATTGAAAATTATTTAGTTGTAATTGTTCGCCCAGTGATGAATCCTGTTTCCAGCACAGCTTAATGCCCTCAATAATAGTTTGTTGCTCCGGTCTTCTGTTTATTGGCAGATTTGCTCATTTGAACTGCCATCTGTTTCACTTGGAATTTGAACCATTCCTATTTGCTCACTTGTGACATATCCAGTTTCCACCATTAGATTTTTCACTTCAATACAGAAGTTGTCATTATGCAGAAGGCTGTTATTAAATTTCCAAGTAAGAGATCAATGTCTCTCTTTAGTTAATGAGATGGACAAGGAAATCAAACCGTGGTCAGTAAGAGGCTGAATCTTCACACCTGGAGATGTCGTTCATCAAACTGTTAGATCTTAATCAGTCCTGGAACATTGACCATTGTTAGATTGAACCAAGTGTAACGAGATGCAGATTATTCAGCCTCCAACAGTCACACAGACCGACTTCGCTGACCTAATTAAGAATACTTTCATCTAAAGGAAGCAGTAAAGCTCCTTTCCTTAGTGTTTGTAACAGCTGATTATCGCCACCATGCAGATACTTTGGAGCACATCTCTGAGTGAGGAACCTTCCTGAGCAAAAGGGACAATTACAACGCACTCTCGGACGCCACAGGCTCCGCCTTCTGCTGACACCGCCTAGGCTCTGATTGGCTTCTTGAAGTGATAACCATAAAAACTACACAAACTAAGTGGAGTCAAACTGAGAAACTTTATTTAAAAACAAAACACACAAACCAGAAGTTTAGAAAAAAAAAAAAAAAAAAAAAAAAAATCTATACAACAGGTGAGTGAGGGGGTGGAGCTTCTTCAGGGCCGTGGGGGAGGTCTCATCCCAGGAGGAGGTGGTCCTGAAAGAGCAGAGCACAAGTCACATGGTCTGATAAATACCACGATGTGATCCGATTGGGTGTTTCCAGAGTGAAATCTTACCTCTCATCCCAGGCGGAGGCGGCCTCATGCCTGGGGGGGGCATACCCATTGGAGCGCCGCGACCCGGACCAGGTGGCATGCCCATTGGAGGACCCATCGGTGGTCGCATGCCAGGGGGCGGTCCCATCATACCTGCAGAGAGGGGGGAGAGATTAAAATGGACCAATCATCAGGGAACAGCTGACCCTGTAAGAGACTAAACTGATTCTTGATAATGCAGAGGTCACATTATCACTGAGCAGCGCTTTGTTTAAGAGGCTCCTCCTCTTGTGCTCATAGAGGGCCACAGAGCAGAAGCCTCACACCTGGGCAGGTGTTCACTCAGTCTCCAGGTGAAGAAAAGGAGAGATGAGCAACGACCACACCAACAGAGACTCCTCAGTGTGACGCTGCATGCCCGCCATGTTTAAACTACAAAACCTAGAAGACGGACTAACGAACCCACATCTGACTCCTCCCATTGATTTCTTCTTCTGGTGTGATTTTGTTTATGCAGGTCACATTCTGATGGTCAGCCCTATGAACTACAGGTCCAGTGTCTCCTTCTCTACAGCGGGCAAGAAAGGAACCACTTGAGCACCATGAGGAGACTACAGGTCACATGACTGAGGAACTTGAACACACCTGGTGCCTCACCTGTAGCTTCTTGGGGTTTTATTTGTTTTTAAAGAAACATCACATCAAACTTGGTCTTGTTGCCAAGTTGTCTTACAGTGACATCACTGACCTGGAGGTGGGGCTCCTCTGCCCATGGGGGGCGGGGCTCCTCGCCCAGGTGGGTACTGGGTCGGCGCCCCAGCGATGCTGGCGCCTGCTGCTGCGGCAGCAACCGTCCCTCGACCCTGCGGCGTCATCACCTGCCCAAACACAGAAAACTGTCATCACTGAGCGTGCTCAGACACACACACACACACACTCTGAGACCAGCTGGCATCATCATATTTACCTGCTGCGATGGTCCGCCCACGCCTCTGACCGGCCCCGCAAGGCCAGCTGGTGCCTGAGGCATCGGAGCACCAGCGGGAACACCGCGACCTGCTGCCCGCCCCACGCCTGGCCCTCCGGCCACGCCCGCCAACGGGACACGCGCGATCCCCGTCTGTAGGCGAGGGGTCAGAGGTCAGAATTAATTCAACACAAACAAACACAGTTCCAAGAAGCTCTTCCTGCAGGGGCCACTCACGTCCTTAGGGGGTGGGCCCTCCACCGTCATGGAGACCAGGTTCTCCCCCCTTAGCAACACCAGACCCAGAACACGTTTCTCCTCACGCTCCGGCTGCTTGGAGTTCTTTGGCCTGGAAAACACCCAGAAGGCATCAGTCACGGTGTGGTTACCAGGGCAACCACATTGTAGTGTCCAAATTTATAGGCTGCATCCTCCTGAGGACCCTTCCTTTGCGGTCTGCGTGGGCCGGGTCCTCAGAAGGTCAGGTAGGCCTGAAGTGCGAGGCTGTGAAATGGGACAGTCTAGCCTTCAGATTTGCGTCACCAGCTGTCTTGGTGGAGTTTAATAAACTCGGCTGTCTGCTCTTTGCCATCTAAAATATAACAGGACACTGGCGTAAATTCTCGACTGTCTCACACTTCTGTTAAATCAGTTCTCTGTTTGACATTTATTCAGCTGTGTGAAAACCCCAGAGGAACCCACCCGATGGATTAATAAAGTTGAATTTATTCTAATAACTTTGATCTCAGCCAAATCGATTTACTCAGGAACAAATAAAACACTGAAAAAAGCCGAACAATAACATTTTTAAGTTATCCAAGTGACTTATAAATCACGTTTAACCTGAGTAGCGAAAGACCGCAGTGATCTGAAAACGATGTGCAGGGACTTTGCCTTTCCCAGCGGCTCTAGTGACCCTCGAGCTCCCGGCTAGCTATCGAGCTGGTGGGTAACAGACGTCTCCGAAAACATCGGAGCCCTTTTGCATATATGTGATATCTTGACAAACCGAGCAGATATTTGAAGTTTACACGGCTACAATCTTGGCTGAAAATATCTTCAAAGTTTATTTTGTGACCCAGAAAGAGTAATAAGAGTAATATTAAAACTTAGTAGCGGCCGCCATTGTTGGAAACTGCAATTGGCTGGGCTGCACTATGAATTCTGGGATATGGTAGGCCACGAAGGACACACCCGACCCATCCTTCAAAATTCAGGGAAAAGGAGGACGCATTTGTCGGCTGCATTCGGAGGAGTCTACGAATTTGGACAGGCTTCGTCGTGTCGCTGTGACATCCTCAGGAGGATGCAGCCCATGAATTTGGACACCCCCTCTGTCATTCAGTTGCAAAGATGAAATCAGATCAGGGTGAATGAATGTGACTGGTCAAAAAGATGTTCAGGTATGTGCGCTCTGTCTCTATCAAGATGTGGAACAGGAAGTTTTAATGTTTCCATGGATACAGTTTAAAGCTACCCTGCTCTGATGTGCAACCATCACCTTAGAAACAAACAACAGCACTGAGCCCGCTCAGACACAAAATCATTCACTGTAACTGAAATCTTTATTTTCCCGCTCTGTGCCAAAAATCACCAGATCACCAGTTTCTGCTGGTTCAGCTCAGACACTTATGTGATTGTATCAGATTACACTCACTGGAATAGTTGTCTGTGGAAGAATAGTCACGTGATAGTAAGAAGCGAACCACCTTGATAAAACCCAGAGTTAACCCTGGCTAATGACATGCAGCCTCTGGTTCGTTTGGTTTTCCCCGTGTGACTTTTAACACCTGTAGCTCCACCCCTTGATGCAGTGTGTAGGCGGAGCCAGAGCACTTACTTGATCTTCCTGAACTCGTCGCAGTCACACAGGATGAGGTTCATGTGTTTGTCGAAGGCCTTGAAGGTGCCGATGAAGATCCGGCCATCCTGCAGGATGCACCTCATCCTGAAGTCGATGTGCTGCAGCATCTTTGAGCTCTTCCCCACCGTCTGACCAATCACAAAGAGGCGCTGTGTTACATCATCATCATGACTGACCATTGGAGCCACCACGTTACATTATCAATACCATCATTAAAAACATCAATATCATCAGCATCTGACCAATCAAAGAGACACGCCGGTTACATCATCAGCATCTTCTTTTAGACTCCTCAGAAGTCTCCAGTTCTCAGAGCTAAGACAGGTAAGAGGTCACAAACCAGGGGCTCCCCATCAGCCTATCAGAGGTTACGCGTCTTCACGTCAAGGGCAACGTGATTCACAGTGATGAGACGCCCAATGGCATTCAGCCACTTGCAGGTGACAATGCCAGAAACAAAAACAAAGTGGGCGGTCCCAAGTTGAACTTCACAGCTTTGAGGTGAGCAACCAAACCGGCCAATGAGAGCAAGGCACAAGGCATTACAAGGCAACTGGCAGCTGAGAGGACCTCCACAAGATGAACCTAACGGAACAACTTCCTTTGGTGACAGAGAAACAAAGCTCAAAGCTGTGACCGGGACAGGAAGGAAAGTGGTCACTGTCCCACCCTTTCAGAATAAAACCCTGCTGAACTAACAAAGACTACAGTAAACTGAAGCTCGACTTCTGTGGAAATGCTACGTTCTGATGTTACTGTATCCCTACACCGCAACCTTCCACGCCAAGTTTGCGTCAACGCGATGTGTAGGAACATTTCTCAGGAGGTGCACATCAGGTTATGGCTTAAGTTACAATGTAGAACTGAAGAATAATTCACCTGTAACCTGGGCTAGCACAGGTCGATAAGGTGTTAGAGCACACGGGTAAGACCCTTTCATAACAAAGGGTCGGCACATATCAATGGTAAAACAGTAGGACTCTAGATAGTGTCTTCAATCTAACCTGCAGACTGGAGCAGCAGGGATTGAACCAGCAACCTTCCCATGCCCTGCTTTGTTTTTAAGCTACAGCCACCCAATGGTGTAAGCCCCTTTCCCAATAAAAGTGCACCTCTCTGACCTGTGACCTGTCTGTAGCACAAGTTAAATATAGTTATTTAAATAAAGTTAGCTCGACCCTGTTAGCCGTTAGCTTTTAGCCTCTCTGTTTGCCACCGAGTTCGCTCATCGTGTGCGCCACTCCAGCAGCTCGGGGAGACCAGGCCTACCGGCACGGAGACCAGGAGAGTGTCCTGGTAAAACCCAGACACTGCCCCGGGACCCCCAGGTCTCGGTGAAGCCCCGAGGTGGACTCGAACTCGGCATTGAAGATAGAGCCGGGTCTGATCAATAACACCACCTACTCCCTGACGTCTGTGCGACGTTCCCTCTCCCCGCTGTAAACTGTTAAATGAGCGGTAACTGAACCGATACCGCGCTGTCCGCAGCGACAGGGACCCGAACCATCGCCGGAAACGGTACTCACCATGTTTGTGACTCCGATGGCTCTGATTTACACCGGATTAAAAAAAATTCTGACCCGCGGAGATCCCGCCAGGCCGCCTTTAACAGGAACTACAGGAAATGACGCACAGCCGACCGGAAACTGTGGCAACGCCGAAAAGATTCCCCCTGTGCGAGGAACAAACAGTTCCTGCGCGAAGACTCAAGTTGTTAATCACGTTAAATAACGTTAACAAGTTCAAATAAAGTTTCACGTTCACCGCTCACGGATCGTTTGCATGTACATGCTTTCTGATGTCATTAAAATAAAGAAATCTTCTGCACTCAGCGAAGCAGCTTCACTTTGATACTGAATCACCAAACAGCTGGCTGCTGGTCTGAGATCAGCTGAATTATTTTTACTGCTGCAAATTTTGGTACCCGTCTGATACCAGGTGAACCCAGGGCCAGCACTGATGTAAGGAGAGCAGTGCGTCTTGATTTATGAGATCTAAGGCACTCAGCTCGGCTGCTGTAGTTTAAATGTGCTAACTGATGTAAATAACTCAGTGCCCACAGACATGTTTTATGTACAGTGCATACATGAACTTACAGGACAGAAACACAGTATCAGTCCTGTCCCGACAGCATGGATCTCATGCCTCACTGCTCTCCACCACATCAGCTATCTTAAACATACTGGCCTGGTACTTACTGTAGCGGCTCTTATGCTGCCTTTACAGATTAGACAGGCCTCTTCTCTCTGTTTTTAAGTCACTTCTGAAAACCCATCTCTTCACCCTGGCCTTTGACACCTGATTTATTTATTTTTTTTAGTTTATTTATATTAGTTTTTATTAGTTGATTCTATGCTGTTTAAAAAAGCTCTTTTAATTTTAATTGTATGTATTATGTGTGTTTTTTCTGTTTTGTTTAATTCTATTGTTCTTAACTTATTTACTGTACAGCACTTTGGTCCTGTGCTGGGTATTTTAAAGTGCTTTATAAATAAAGTTGGATTGGATTAGTCTGTATTTACTTTTGATTGGGCAATCCTGAAGTTTCTACTCTCTGATTGGTTTATTTTGGTGTTTAATATTTAAAATCACCGTCCAATCCACGCTGAGCCTGTGAAGGCTGAGATGTGTGACAGGTAAATGAACCTGCGATCAGAATCGATCAGCAGATCGATCCTGTTCGTCTCGTCCAGAGTTTCCCGTCATTCCGCTGCTGAACGGTTTCCATGGTAACCGTGACCGCGCCGCCGGACGCGCGCCGCCGCGATACGGAGGCGAGACGGTGAGTCACCGACAGAAAACAGCTCCGGTAACCGACGGAGCGACAGCAGCAACCGACACACCGAGAGCACGTTAGCATGTTAGCATCCCGCTGCCGCGTGAGCCGGAGGCGCGAGACGCCTACGGACTGTAAATGAGGCTGATGACGGCAACTACCGCAGTGACATCACAGCAACAGACAGCAGCAACAGCAACAGCATCGCCTGCTGCAGGGCAGCGGCAACATCGCCCTACAGTCTGACTGCAGAGCAACTACACGAGAGCAACCGGAGACAGCAGCAACAACCAGACGGCAACTGTGCAGAATTAAACACGTCCTGATTTGTTTCTGCAGCAAACAGCAACTGATCCTACGCCAACATGTTGCTTCAACCTTCTGTCTTCAGCAGGGACTGCAGCAACTAAAACCTACAACATTTGCAGCAGCAGCAACTCCAGCAACCTGGAGTTTATCCAGTTGACATGTGAGCATCAGCACGTTGCTTCAGCCTGGGAGACAGAGAGCAACTTCATGAAGAGCAACCAGTGACAGAGCTACGATTTCACTCACAGCAACGCAACCTGCCGCTACAGCAACTGCCAACAGCAGGTGAGCAACATGAGAGTGTGTGTGTGTGTGTGTGTGTGAGGGGGGGGAGCGTCTGATAATCAATAATCTGATCAGAAATCAGTGAGCACAGATGTTCAGGCAGATGTTAGAAAACTATTACCGATCTGATGACTGATTTTTAAAGCTGCAGGTGGTGCGCCTACCTGTAGTCATGGTAACAGGTAGCATGTACATGTAGTAGGTGTGTTTGCAGAGCTCATCCTTAAACATTGATCCATCAGAAGATCAAACAGAATCAATAAACCTCAGGATTAAAAAACGGCCTAAACTATAGGTGAGTCACATGGTTTAATCTCAGTCAGGCAGGACCAGGAATCATCAAGTGCTGACATCATCTGGCCATCCAGGTGAGGGAAGGATTAAAAAAAACTTACCTGTCTGTGAGGAGGCGGAGCTTGAGCAGAACACTTCACCTGCTGTGAATACTGCTCTGTTATTGGTACAAACAAACACACCTGAGCAGCGTTCAGCGCAGATAGAAACAACAGAAGCTCCGGTCCAGCTTTTATTCTGTTCATACTTTATTTTTTCACTTTGATCGGTAAATAACTAATCAATAACTGATCAATGAGAGTGACAGTCCTCGTGCTCTTATTTTGAAAGTAAACGGTTGTTTCTCTCCAGGAGGACGTCTGCTTCTGACTGGACGGATGGACGTCCTTTCAGACTGTCTCACTGATCAGCTGACCTGGACTCAGGTGTGTTTCTACCTGCAGACAAGGAACGCAGAACTGTAGCTCGGTCACAGTTACAGTACTCGACGTGTTTAGTAATGTCTTTCATTGTTTGTCTCACAGTCAGGTAACAGCCTCAGTTAAGCCCCACCCAGCACCCACCTCCCCCTCACGTCAGGTGAAGACAACAGTCAGCAGGATGAGCCTGTTGAAGGAGGTGGAGCCAGGACAGGAAATTGAGGGAAAGGTGAGACTACCCATCATGCATCTCTGCGGTGTCGCAGAGAGAGAGAAAAGATTTATTTAGCGAAAACATTTCAAGTAAAGTTTGGAGAGATCGAACAAAGACCACGATGTGTTCGGGGAGACTTACCTGTTGCTGTGGTGCATTCAGGTGCAGACCTGGGCTCAGTCTCTGGTGTACACGCTGGAGGAACTCGAGTGTAAAATCTGCTATAACCGCTATGACACGCGCAGCCGGAAGCCCAAACTGCTGGGCTGTCTGCACCGAGTCTGCGCCAAGTGTCTGAAGAAGATGGTCGACATGGGTGAGTTCACCTGGCAGGTAGACATGCTTACAGCATAGTCAGCTAGTCAGCTGCTGGATCACGCAGATGCCAGCATGACCATTACCTGGTGACATCACCTGTTGTATCATGTGATTCCAGGAGAGTCTTCGCCGTCCATAATCAGCTGCCCATTCTGCCGCCACGAGACGTATGTCCCCGACGAAGAGGTGTGGCCTCATTTCCTCCTCTTCGACGGTCAGAGTCTGACAACCTGAACTCACACTGTCTCCTCCCCCTCTTCCTCAGGTGTGGCTGATGGAGGACGACCGGCACATCCTGGCGGTCCTGTCGTGTCAGGATCGTGCTCGGCGAGGAGGTGGAGCAGGAAGTGGGAGCGGTGGGGAGGTAGTGCTAAGTCCCAGCAGTCTGACAGGTAAAAACCTGACAGTTAGAGCGAGATAGTCAGCCAATCACAGCCAGCTGGTAGATTTATCCAATCGGGAATCTCCGCCATAAAGTGACCTGTTTGAGTTATTGAGCGGTATTCTTCGCTGTCATTGGTCAGCGGTATCCTTTATTGGATACTTTAGATATAGGTATTGATTATTGGTTGGTTTATCCATAGTTTTCACATGACATCAGCGCTCGGGGGGACACGCCCACCTGGAGGGTAAAAAGAGCACTTTGCTCTCCAGCCTTCCTTAAAAAGTCAAAATAACATAGTGTCTGGAATTTCTCTTGGTAAAGCTCTGCGTCTGTTCCCAGGGGGCGGAGCTGCAGGCAGCGGCGAGGAGGCATCCCACCGCTCCTCGGACTGTCTCGTCATCACCATCATGGAGCTCCCAGAGGAGTCGCCGTCCTCAGATTCACTGAGCATGCTCAATGTAGTGGGTCTGTACCGTGCTCCCAGCCTGGACTCGCTGCCCTGCAACCTCCCGGGTCAGAAGTGTCGTGCCTGGACATCCCGCAGCTTCCCACGCTGCCTGCTGGGGGCACTCTGCCTGGTAAGTACCAGTTTAACCAGTTTGAACATAACTAAATCAGAACCAGTGTAACTGGTGTGTGCGGCTACTCCCCCTGTGTGTGCAGGTGTACTTTAGCTCGCTGCCGTTGGGGATCTATCTGCTGATGATTGGTCAGCTATGGCTGGGCGTGGTCCTCGTCAGTCTCGTCCCGTCCACGCTGCTGCTGCTCGTCCTTTACGGCTTCTGTCAGTGTCTCTGCCACGAGCTAATGGAGGCGCTTGCTGCCCGCACGCACTCACTACCGTGACAACAAAATGTAGCCATAGAAAAGCCTGTAGACTGAGCCATCACACTCTGACATCACTCTGACCCCGCCCTCTGTGAATACCAGCAAGTCCCCCTCACACATCCCCTTGGTGGAAATACGGCCAATCAGTGTTGAACTACGTGATGACATCAACACATATAGGAAGTGGAGACAGTCCTCTCCAGTCAGAAGACATCTGCTGACTAATCAGAGACATGTTACTGCTCTGTGCACCAATCATAAAACTGTTTTACCTGCTGATTACAGAACACACCTGTACCTGTATCACCTGTTTATCCCACAGTCACATGACCTGACAGGCTGTTAGCCTAGCTTAGCACAAACACTAATCACAGAGGGAAAGTGCTAGCCTAGCTTAGCATGTGTATTTAGCTTTGAAGCTGTGCTTATTCTAAGCTATGCTAACAGTCCTGATGTCCTGTCTGTAAAATGATTCATGAACCCTGTGATGATGATGAGTGTCACTTCCTGTCCGTGTAGTGGGCGGAGCCTTTGGAGAATCAGCTGTTTAGTTTTGTGATGAAATAAATAAACATAAGTGACATGAAGCGTTTGAATCATTTTCTGCTGCGAGTTCCTCTCAGGTGAAAAGTTGTCACATGAGTGACACCTTTGGGACCTGTGGGTGCAGTCCCTGGAGCATTTGGGCATCAGCTGGTCGCTGCGTGTTAATTAAAAACACGCTATCCTCAGAGAGAAGAGCAAGAGTGTTTATAGAAACCTTGCAAGAACTGCTCTCCACCACAGAGGCAGAAGCTGCAGCAGGTACATCTTCTTTTATACAGGTGTTCTATAAAGGCACATCCACAGGTGGGTCATACAGGTGATTTTACATTTACTTGTCTAAGCATCACCCAGATTTAGATATAAAGTTTCAGATGTTTGAACAGCACCTGTCCTACCTCTCTCCTCCCTCCAGGTGGTCGACATCATGAGTCGTTGGCGTCGTTCAGTGGACGAGCTGGCTGCACGGCGGCGACAGCATGAATGTGAGCGCGCTCAGGATGCACTCAGTCGGGTCACTTCATGTTTCCAGCAGCTGGTTGCGTCGCTCGGTAGCTCAGCTGACGGCAGCTTCCTGAGAGATGAGTTGGACGAGACGAGAACTGTGGCTCACCGGATCTGCAGTGGTAACGCCTGTCTGTGGTTCACCTGTCCTTCTCACCTGTGTGTTTCTCGCTGTCTCATGTGTTCACCTGACTCTCTCATTGCTCCATCTCCCTTATGTGTCTTCAGGGCTGTCCTGCCGGCTGCTGCGCTTGCTTTCAGACTCTGACTCCGCCCCCTCAGGGGTGCAGGACAGGCAGGTTTTGGAGCGTCTGTGGGTTCTCTTCCTGTCAGCATTGGAGCACTTCCTATATGACCTGCGTAAGGCCTGTGACCTAATTGGGCAGTTCCCCCTGGCTGAGCGCAGCAACAGGCGCTTGCTGGTCAACACAGGTCAGCTGACTTTGGTTCTGCTGTGAGATTGGCTAACTTTGTGTAAAAGATGTCTGTTGTGGCCGAGTCTTGAACCGGTAAATCACTTGCAAGTGTTTTTGGTTGAATGTCTAAATTGAGGAGTACTCTACCGATATAAGGTTTAAGAACACCCTCATGTTTCCAAGTTTTTATTGCAATTCAAGTCGTTCAGTCCAATGAACAGCTTGAAATGGTACAAAGGTAAGCGGTGAACTGCCAGAGGTTAAAAAAGGTAAGGTTAGCTAAAACTGAAAAATAATGCACATTTCTATCAGAATTATACAAAAAGGCCTTTTTCAAGGAAACACACAACGTGTTAAAAGTTTAAAGCTGTTCTGCAGCAATGGAGTTTGGTCAAGCCTTGAAAGCTGGTGCTACTAATTCCTACAGGTGTTCCAACTTTCCTGGATTACTTCCCCCTCTGCATAAAAGCAGTGTTGGAACACACTGATGTACCCTGGTGAGCATCAGCTGAACAGTAGTGTGTTGGTACAAAAATGGGGAGAAAAAGGCGATTAACAATGGAAGAGAGACAGACCATCATAACACTTATAAAGGTCTTTCCAAACTGTGACAAGAAGAGGTCTGCCAGACCCAAAGACACAACTGAACCAGAGGACAAGTTTCTGAGTGTTAACAGCTTGACAGGCGGCTCAAAGGACAACAGCTTCAAGCACAGAGTAATAGTGGTCGTAGTAAGCAAGTCTCAGTTTCCCCTTACCTCAGTCTCAAACTGTATATTTATTTCTTACTCTTCCTGTATTTATTGTTTTTCTTTTGCACTGAATGGAACTGGAGCCTCATTGTCTCGTCTCTCTATGTACTGTACTGTATATAGCAGAGCTGACAATAAAGTTGACTTTGAACTGTGAAGAGAAGACTTCGAGCTGCAGGTTTGACAGGACATCACTAAGACGTCAGAATAAGACAAAGAGGTTTGGCTGGGCCATGAAACACCGCCATTGTAATACTGCAGACTGGAAGAAGGTTTTATGGACTGATGAGTCATCACGCAGGATCTTCGTACACTGTCGAGTAGGTGAAAGGATGGTTCCACAGTGTGTGGCATCAACTGTCACACATGGAGGAGGAAGTGTGACGGTCTGGGGCTGTTTGCTGGATCCAGGGTCGGTGACTCGTACAGAGTGAGAGGCTCCCTGAACCAAAACAGCTACCACAGCATCCTGCATGCAGTACCCTCTGGTATGGACCTAGTTGGTCAGGGGTTCATCCTACAGCAAGATAATGACCCACAGCAAAAGTCCAAGCTGTGCAAGAAGGGGTTAGAACAAGATGGTGAGCTTGAAAACATGGAGTGTCCAGCACAGTCTGCAGACTGAAACCCCATCGAGCTGGTTTGAACTGGACAGAAGAGTGAAAGCAAAGCAACCTACAAGGTTCACATTTATGGGAACTTCTGCTACAGATATGGGAGAATATGTGTTTCTATTGCATTCTATTGCCAAAGGAGGCTACTGATGAGTCAAAGTTTACAATACACTTTGGTCTATAAACTGATTCCATTCTTTCTTTCTTTTTTTTTTTTTTACTCCAATTGCTTATTTGTGCTGCGCTTTCACTTCAGAGTGCAATGAGACATCAAACTGCATCATTTTTAATGAAAAACTGGAGAAACTTGCGTGTTTTGAAACTTTTAGCTTGTAGTGTATGTGTAACCTGCGCTTTCTTGTCCAATGTAGGAACGTTACCATGGAGACCTCAGGTTTTTTTTATAGGCTAACGTGTGTCACAGAGGTTATTTTTCTGCTATAACCAAAAGCTTACCTAATGCTGGGCATACACTGTGATTTTTGTCCCATTTTGGCCGGAGTTTCGCCTTAGTCGTGCATCGTGTAGTATACATGGAGTAACGAGAAGCGATTAACACACAATCATCAATCGTATGGTTGCAAGAAAATCAAACCTGTTTGAAATCCTGTCGCCCCTCGTGAGGGTGTCACTGCAGCCTCTCACACTGCGCACGCGCAAACACAGAAATAAAAGTGAAAAGACGGAGCAGCACGGCAGTGCAGCGTGTGATCTGGACACAAGCGATGGAGGCACAACTTGTAGAACTTTGGCTCATCTGAGCCTTTTCGATGTGGCCTCATAAAATTTATCACGACCACAACAACTGTGAAAATAGTTGGATGGAGATTGCTGCTCAATCACAGCTGCCTGATCAGTTTTTTTCATTAGCAATTTAGCAAAGTTGATGATGGTGGTGTGTGTGTGTGTGTGTGAGAGTGAAAGACAGAGAGGGAGAGCGAGAGACAGATTTCGTGTTATAAGCCGACGCACTGTGACTTGCAATGTTGAACCATGACGAGCATTAGTTTTGATTATCCAGGAACAACACCAGCACGGGGATATCAGATTGTGCTGTTATCGATCTGCTACTGACCCGTTATCGACCTCTTACTGATCTACTTTATGTCTGCGAGGTCCTTCATAAATTCCAGGACCTCAGTCACCAAGAAGCTGAACTTACCTGAGGAAGTGTTTTTTCTCATCCACCTGACCATCTGTTCCTCACCTGTCTCACCTGTCCTTCTGAATTTATAGGATGTGTTGATGGCGTGGTGGGTGTGGCAGCTCGGGTGGCCTCAGTCCAGTTGCCATGGCTCACCTCGGAGGTGGAACCAAGCCCAGATCTGACCAATCACATCACAGGACTGGAAACTATGATGAGCGAGATGCAACAGAGGGTGAGGGGAAGCATGTGGAACACTTCCTGTTGGACTGTGAGGTTTAACTGTTGCAGAGTCACCCACGTTTTCGGTCACCTGTCTGCTCTTTAGTTTGCTTTATAAACGGCTGAATTCTGTGCCGCTACTTTGTTTTTTGTTCTGAGTGTCTCACCGTTGCTCTGCAGGTTCCCGTGGCGTTCTGGTCGGTGGAGGCAACCCAGCCGGCGTGGGCTGAAGCCCGCGGTGAGCCAGATGACCTGGTGGAGAGCCTGGAGGACCTGATGGAGGTTGAGATCATTGCTGGTTCCCAGAAGACGGCATGCTGTGGGCTGGGCTGCATTGCGTAGATGTAGATTTAAGTGTTTCCATTAAAATGGGAGAATCATGTTTTAGGGGAAACACAGGAGAAAACCTGGGTTCATTTGTCATTGTGATGTTTAAACAATCAATATTAAATAAGTCTAAATAAAGCTGGCAGATCAATATTTGCAGTGATTAATGATTAACATGTCACAGAAGAAAAATGCCACTGGATGGTTGAACTTTCCTTTAGTAGGAGGTGACAGAGAGGTACATACTGAGAAGAAACACACAATGCATGGATTCACCTGCAGCATAACTAAGGGAGGATTCAGGGTCACCTGGTCCAGCCCTAACTATATGCTTTAGCAAAAAGGAAAGTTTGAAGCCTAATCTTGAAAGTAGAGATGTCTGTCTCCTGAATCCAAACTGGAAGCTGGTTCCACAGAAGAGGGGCCTGAAAACTGAAGGCTCTGCCTCCCATTCTACTTTTAAATACTCTAGGAACAACAAGTAGGCCTGCAGAGCGAGAGCGAAGTGCTCTAATAGGGTGATATGGTACTACAAGGTCATTAAGATAAGATGGGGCCTGATTATTTAAGACCTTGTATGTGAGGAGCAGGATTTTGAATTCTGGATTTAACAGGAAGCCAATGAAGGGAAGCCAAAACAGGAGAAATCTGCTCTCTCTTTCTAGTCCCTGTCAGGACTCTTGCTGCAGCATTTTGGATCAGCTGAAGGCTTTTCAGGGAGTTTTTAGGACATCCTGATAATAGTGAATTACAGTAGTCCAGCCTGGAAGTAATAAATGCATGAACTAGTTTTTCAGCATCACTCTGAGACAGGATATTTCTAATTTTAGAGATGTTGCACAAATGGAAGAAAGCAGTCTTACATATTTGTTTAATATGTGCATTGAAGGACATGTCCTGGTCAAAAATGACTCCAAGGTTCCTCACAGTGTTACTGGAGGCCAAGGTAATGCCATCCAGAGTAAGAATCTGGTTAGATACCATATTTCTAAGATTTTCAGGGCCGAGTACAATAACCTCAGTTTGATCTGAATTAAGAAGCAGAAAGTTAGCGGCCATCCAGGTCTTTATGTCTTTAAGACATTCCTGCAGTTCAATTTCCATTGTCAATATTATTCAATGAAATTAAGGGCAGCATCAATAAAAACACACTGAGACTGAGCTGTGATGTCATCAGGTACTGCCATTCCAATCAAAGGATGAATTCACCTGCGCTAAGGTGAACTACAAAGTAGTGATGTGTCCTGTGTGTCGAAGCTTCAATGCGTGTGTCGGGTAATTTCGGGGGAATTTTTGTGAAGTGCGTATCGAGGCTTGCTTTGATTACGTATGCAGTGACGTTCGAGGCCTCGCGGGCAGTCCGTACCACGTGATTGATTCAGGAACTGGTTTGCCGGTTCGCGCCAGATTTGAAATAAAATGGGCTGCAAAACACAGCTGATTCCCCCATCACATTGTGTTGTGGAATTGGATTATGTACGTGTTACATAGTTACTTGAGCATTTCCTCCCTCGATGGAACCAGCAAGGAAAAGAAAATTTTTCCCGGTCTGGCAACATTTTGATCTCATCTCTCATAATAAGGTATACACACAGTAATAAATATCACAAATGATAAGTACCATAATATAAATAAACCAGATCCTATAATCAAATTTCTGTCTTTTGGTTTATTAAAAGGTGAAGTGTTTGCTGTGCTCCAAAGAACTTGGATACAGCAACAACACTTCATCTATGCTGAGGCATTACAGAGCCCTGCATGAGAACAAGGAGACTAACCAAGGTGGACCAAGCTCAGGTGAGTTTTTTTTAGGTTTTAAGGATAGAGTCATTTGATACATTTATATTCCCCATGTCATTCATTTATATTTGGGTTGTAATTACTGATATATGTAATTTCTTAATGGTTTTTTTTGTTTGTTTTATCAGGAGAATGATGTGGATGAGGCCTTGGTCAACATGGTGATAGAGGATTCCCAGCCCTTCACTATTGTGGAGGACAGTGGGTTTAGGAAGCTTGTTAAAGCTTTGAACCCTAACTATGTTCTCCCCATGAGGCAGGTGTGTATCTTAAAATATGAAGCATGTTTTGCCTATATTTCCATATTATGTACTGTACTTTCTTTTGTTTAGGCTTTGAAAGCTATGGTGGACCAAAGATACAAAGAGTCCAAACAAAAAGAAAAACTGACTGTGGCAAAGGCTTCTGCGGTTAGTTTGACATCTGATATGTGGACCTCCATTAACACAGAGGCTTACCTAGCCGTCACCTGCCATTTCATCGATTCTAACACTGCATTGCATTCTGTAGTGTTACGTGTTCAGCACTTCCCTCAAGCACATACTGCTATCAGGTTGTCACAAGTAACAGCAGCGCTCATGTCAGAGTGGGGCATTACAGACAAAGTTACGTGTTATTTGACTGATGGAGCAGCAAACATGGGTGCTTGTGCTAAGGAGCTTTGTTTACGTCACAGTAATTGTGTGGCGCAAACATTGAACCTAATGGTCAAAAAAGCTCTTGATCAACACACCGCACTGTCTGAGATACGGACCACCTGTAGGAGGATAGTGGGATATTTCAAGAGCAGTACAATTGCTAAGGTTTTTTCCATTATTTCATTACTGCTTTAAGGTGCTGCTGCAGTAACACAGCTTGAACTAGAAAAATTTGCATTTCCTGCGAAAATGCTGTGTGGATGCCTTAATGCTGAAGCTGTCTGCTGAAAAGCTGAAAAAGATGAAAAGTTGCAAAAAGTTGTATGGTGGTGAAAAAAAAATTTCACCCTGAGCAGGATTCAAACCTGGCCCTCCTGGTCTCAAGGCGGCTACTCATCTCACTGAGCCAAACTTATTCTCACAAAGAAGAGGTGGGCAGACTGACCATTCTGCTGAAATGAGCAGAAGCTGCTGAGAATTGTGCTGATAAGAGGTGAAAAGGCTGAAAATTTTGCAGAAAAGAGGTGAATCAGCAGAATTTTTGCTGAAAAGAGGTAAAGAAGCAGAAAGTTGCGCTGAAAAGAGATGAATCAGCAGAATTTCTGCTCAAAAGAGTTTTTTCTGAAAACAGCTGAGATTTGTGCTAATAAGAGGTGAAAAGGCTGAAAATTTTGCAGAAGAGTTCAATCAGCAGAATTTCTGCTGAAAAGAGTTCTGCAAAAGAGTTCTGCAGAACTCTTTTCTGAATTCTGCAGAAAAGATGTTTTTGCTGAAAATAGCTGAAAAAGCTGGGATTTGTGCTGAAAAGTGGTGAAAACACTGAAAATTTTGCAGAAAAGGGGTGAAAAAGCTGAAATTTGTGTTGAAAAGAGTTGAAAAAGTTTAATTGTTAACTGACAGAATTTGCCATAAGCGGGATTTGAACCCGGGCCTCCCAGTCTGAGAACGGCTGCTCATCTCACTGAGCTAAAACTCAGGTCATCTCGGCAAAGAAAATCAGTGAGGCCACTGATAATATGGCAGAAATGGGCAAAAAATATTGCATGAAAAATTCAATATCTCAAAAAGTATAGAAGTTATGAGCACCAAAAGTCATAGCCTACATTAGCAGAAAGAGCAGAATTTTTCAAAGTTTGAACGGTGAAAATAGCATGAAACCTGAGGGAGTAGTTAAGCGGCAAAAAACGTACGGAAGCAACCAGAATAAAGTATAATAAAGAACTAGAAAGCGAAAATTTCAGAAGAAATTTTATGTGTGCCTATGCCGCTGCTAATCACTGTAGTTGCCATTCATATGGCTACAGAGAGCAAAACTCAGAAGAGCAGCCATTCTCCACCATGAACTATGGTAAAAACAAACACCGCTCACGCTTCACAGATGACAGCTTACAGTTTTGTGTAAAGATGAAGTTACTTCAGACAGCGCCCGATTTGCAGACGCCAGTGCACACAGGTTCATGAGCAGAAGTCCCATTGTACCACGGCAGACCCGACAATGTTTGCATGAACACGCTTTGAAGCATTACATTATGGACCACTTTTCACACATGCATTCACTTTTTGTTTTTGTTATTTTTACACAGTGTTCTGAATTATGAACAATGGTCTACAGCCAATCTTGTGTATTATTATACAAACTTTGGTTGTGAGATTCAGATAACTATTTAATAAAAGCTAAATATTTTATATGAGAGTAAGAAAGAAAAGTATATCTTTGTGTCCACCTTTCTCTGTTAATGCCCTAGCTGCCCCCGTAAAAGCTTTGCTAGATCCGCCCCTGCACAGTTACCAGCTGTCAGCTACACAAAAAAAGGAGCTTGGTCTTTGTCTCTCAGAAACAACTCATAACTTCCCTTCAACTCATTCATGTCACCTAAAGTGTAAACCTGTTTCTCCATCACCAGTTCAGCTCTGATGATTCAGTAAGGACATCTCCTGATTTCATCTTCATGCTCCAGCAAACATCAGCTGATACTAGAAATTAAAATCAAAAGAATTCTAACAACAGCTGATCAAGCTTAAACGTGCTGCTGTTGTTTAGCGCGATAAATAAGAGCGAACAGCCGATCATTGATCAGTTTCATGATTGACGTTTCAACACGCGAGAGAATGACAGGGGAGGCTTCGTAACGACAGAATAAATCATAATGTTTTCTCTGAATGTGGGGCGATTCCGTTTATACGGCACGGCAACTCTATGAACTAACCCTAATGAATAAAATAAAGTCCAACGTCAGTAACTTAGTGCGCACACAGCTGTATATAAACTCCCGTGGCAGTACGATTGTAAAAGGTCAACGAAAATAAATTACACCTAAACTCGGTTTATATCTGACCCAAATAGAGTGCAGTTCATAACTTCTTACCTGAAATTCAGTTCACCTCACGCTCCTGCCTTCGGTTTCCAGCATCATCGGCCCATATAAACGAAAAATAAGTCCAGCTAAAACACATACTGTCGGCGAGCGACCGGGTGCTGACACGAGTTTCACCCGCCTCAATATAAGCCAAGCCTGGGTGCTTTTTCACGAAGGGTCGCTAGCGGCGCTCGCTAACTATGCTAGCGGCGCTAGCTAGCTAGCCGGCTATCAGCAACACATAAGAGAACTGCTGCTAAAAAAACTACACCTAAACTCGGTTTATATCTGACCCAAATAGAGTGCAGGTCATAACTTCTTACCTGAAATTCAGTTCACCTCACGCTCCTGCCTTCGGTTTCCAGCATCATCGGCCCATATAAACGAAAAATAAGTCCAGCTAAAACACATACTGTCGGCGAGCGACCGGTGCTGACACGAGTTTCACCCGCCTCAATATAAGCCAAGCCTGGGTGCTTTTTCACGGTCGCTAGCGGCGCCGCTAACTATGCTAGCGGCGCTAGCTAGCTAGCCGGCTATCAGCAACACATAAGAGAACTGCTGCTAAATAAACTACACCTAAACTCGGTTTATATCTGACCCAAATAGAGTGCAGGTCATAACTTCTTACCTGAAATTCAGTTCACCTCACGCTCCTGCCTTCGCTTTCCCTGATCCACGATTGACCTCCGCGTTAGCAAACACCGGTCGATCGGCGGTCGCGGCATGTCCTTTCTGTCATACACCAGTGGATAGCTGCCCACTGTTGTAGCTCCGCATTATAGCACCACCAAACAACTCAGTTATTTTTTCCACATCCAGCTGTAACTCCGATTCTGTGCGAGCATTTGCGAGAGACCGGGAGGTGAAAGGAGAGAGAGTCCCTCGCTGTCCATTTGCAGCCAAGTGCGGCAGCTAGCTAGGTAGCCGGCTAGCTGTCAGGCAGGACCGAGGTCGTCAGAGCATTGTCGCTAATAATGGGATGTCTTGATAAAACAAGCAGATATTTGAAGTTTACACACCTACATTCTCGCCTGAAAATATCTTAAAAGTTTATTTTGTGACCTAGAAACACTAATAAAAGACATATAAAACGAAGTGGTGGCCGCCATTGTTTAACTCGGCAGAGGTGTGCTATGAATTGTGGGATATGGAGTTTTCCACCAAGCATAGAAGCCATTGTGTTTACCGTAACTATTCAATGGTTCGCGCAACCTTAAAACCTCAATGGTTCCTGAAAGCAGCGAGGCTGTGTGCGCCATTGATATTGTCATCATTACGGTATCCAAATAAGGGTAGACAGGCTGTACCACTCCCGGCATACCACTAGAGAGAGCCAACACACCACAAATGAAGTTTGAAATTTGTTTCAATGGGACCAAAAGATGGCGCCAACACACCACAAATGAAGTCTGTTTATTTGGCGCCAAAAGATGAATTGGCCTAAATTTGCACTAAAATATTAATATTTAAAAACTATAAAAGTCATAAACACCAAAAGTCATGACATAATAGTCCAGCTCCAGCCGCACAAAATGATCTAACATATGTAACCCTAATGTCAAAACTGTTCGGCAGAGGAGCGCGGGAAAATTTTCACTAAAATATTAATATTTAAAAAACTATAAAATTCATAAACACCAAAAGTCATAGCACACCATTCCAGATCCGGCCGCACAAAATGAGGTAACATATATGAAGCTTGTCTCAAAACTGCGGGGCGAGATTCGCTGCAAAATTTCAGGCGGAAACTGGAGAATAATAATAATAAATCCGAGGAATAGTAATATGTGTGCCTCTTGGCATAGGCACACATAATAATAATAATAAATCCAAGGAATAGCAATATGTGTGCCTCTTGGCATAGGCACACATAATAAATCCGAGGAATAATAATATGTGTGCCTCCTGGCATAGGCACACATAATAAAGAGAAACAGGAACTCAATAGTGTGGAAGCCCTTTTAGGGCATCCACACAATAGAGAGAAACAGGAACTCAATAGTGTGGAAGCCCTTTTAGGGCATCCACACAATAAAGAGAAACAGGAACTCAATAGTGTGGAAGCCCTTTTAGGGCATCCACACAATAAAGAGAAACAGGAACTCAATAGTGTGGAAGCCCTTTAGGGCATCCACACAATTAGAAAAATTTGCATTTCCTGCGAAAATGCTGTGTGGATGCCTTAACGCTGAAGCTGTCTGCTGAAAATAGCTGAAAAAGATGAAAACTTGCAAAAAGTTGTATGGTGGTGAAAAAAAAAGCATTGCCCTGAGCAGGATTCGAACCTGGCCCTCCTGGTCTCAAGGCAGCTACTCATCTCACTGAGCTAACCTCACTCTGACCAAGAAGAGGTGGAGAGACGGACAACTCTGCTGAAATGAGCAGAAGCTGCTGAGAATTGTGCTGATAAGAGGAGAAAAGGCTGAAAATTTTCCAGAAAAGAGGTGAATCAGCAGAATTTATGCTGAAAAGAGGCAAAGAAGCAGAAAGATGCGCTGAAAAGAGATGAATCAGCAGAATTTCTGCTCAAAAGAGTTTTTCCTGAAAACAGCTGAGACTTCTGCTAATAAGAGGTGAAAAGGCTGAAAATTTTGCAGAAGAGGTGAATAAGCAGAATTTGGGCTGAAAAGAGGTGAAAATTCTGCTGAAAAGAGTTCAATCAGCAGAATTTCTGCTGAAAAGAGTTCTGCAGAACTCTTTTCAGAATTCTGCTGAAAAGATGTTTTTGCTGAAAATAGCTGAAAAAGCTGGGATTTGTGCTGAAAAGTGGTGAAAAAACTGAAAATTGTGCTGAAAAGGGGTGAAAAAGCTGAAATTGAGTTAAAAAAGTTTAACTGTTAACTGAAAGAAATGTTGCCATAAGAGGGATTTGAACAAAGCCTCCCAGTCTGAGAACGGATGCTCATCTCACTGAGCTAAAACACAGGTCATCCCGGCAAGGAAAATCAGTGACGCCACTGATGATATGGCAGAAATGGGCAAAAAATATTGCAAAAACAATTCAATATCTCAAAAAGTATAGAAGTTATGAGCACCAAAAGTCATAGCAGGCGAAAATGCTGTGTGGATGCCTGAACGCTGAAGCTGTCTGCTGAAAAGCTGCAAAAGATGAAAAGTTGCAAAAAGTTATACGGTGGTGAAAAAGAAAATGTTGCCATGAGCAGGATTCGAACCTGGCCCTCCTAGTCTCAAGGAAGCTAGTCATCTCACTGACCCAAAGTCACTCTCAAAAAGAAGAGGTGGAGAGATGGACAATTCTGCTAAAATGAGCAGAAGCTGCTGAGAATTGTGCTGATAAGAGGAGAAAAGGCTGAAAATTTTGCAGAAAAGAGGTGAATCAGCAGAATTTCTGCTGAAAAGAGGTTTCTGCTGAAATCACCTGAAAAAGATGGGATTTGTGCTGAAAAGGGGTGAAAAAACTCACAATTCTGCTGAAGAATGGGGTGAAGAATGAGCAGTATTTCTGCAGAAAAGACGGAAAGAAGCAGAACACTGTGCTGAAAAGAGGTGAATGAGCAGAATTTCTGCTGAAAAGAGGGTTTTTGTTCTGAAAACAGCAGAAAAACTGAAAATTTTGCTGAAAGGGGGTGAAGATGCTCACATTTGTGTTGAAAACAGTTAAAAAAAAAGTTTAACTGTGAACTGAATAAATTGTTGCCATAAGTGGGATTTGAACCCGGGCCTCCCAGTCTTAGAACGGCTGCTCATCTCACTGAGCTAAAACACAGCTCAGCCTGGCGAGCAGAAATAAGTGACCACATTGATAATGTGTTCCATTCATTTCAATGGGCAAAAATATTGCAAAAAATATTCAATATCTCAAAAAGTATAGAAGTTATGAGCACCAAAAGTCATAGCACACATTAGCAGAAAAAGCAGAATTTTTTAGAGTTTGAACGGAGAAAATCGGCTGAAAACTGAGGGAGTAGTTAATCGGCAAAGAACGGAGCAACTAGGAGAATAAAGATAAAGAATAAAGAGAAACAGGAAAACAATAGTGTGGATGCCTTGAGGCATCCACACAATTAATCAGTTTGTGTTGGCTGTTTTCTTAGGAGAGGCAGACAGAGGTGCAGGAGCAAATGGGCCGGCCTGCACTGAAGTTAATTCAAGAGGTGGATACACATTGGAACAGCACATTCCAAGTGCTTCAACGTGTTCATGAACTCAGGGAACCTATTGGAGCATCGTTAGCTGGCCTGCACACTGATATTTGCCCACTATCCTCTGAACTGTATGAGCTTATGGCAGAATGTCTCAAAATGCTCTCCCCATTTAATGATGCCACCACTGAGCTGTCAGAGGAAAAGCGAGTGCCTGGATCCAAAGTAATTCCACTTCTAACAATGTTGCACCATGCACTAAATGAAGAGGAAATGGGAGTTGTCCTAACTCCAGAGAGCTCCACCATGGTTGAGTGTCTAAGGAGACAATTAAAGGAGAAGCTCTACACATTGCAGTCAATGAGCATCATGTCACTGGCAACATTGCTGGATCCAAGGTTAAAAAAAAAAAAGTCTTCTTTAGCTCAAATAAAGCACTGGATGGTGAGAAGAGACTTATTTTTGAATGTGCTGCTATTTTGCGGCACTTGGCTCCCTCATCAGCAGCAGCTTCATCATCAAAAGCTTCTCAGCCTGTGACTCAAGGTATATGAGCACATTTTGATTATTATATTGTATTTAGTTACTTACATTCTGTTTGTTTTAGGTAGCAAACTGTGGCATCGTTTGGACACCACTGTTATGGAGACAAAGACCCCAAATGCTACTGCTGATGCAACAGCTGAAGTGCAGAAATACCTCCATGAACCAAACATCGGCAGACTGGAGAATCCGCTGGAGTACTGGGTTGGACACAGATTTGTTTATCCAAACTTGTATAAACTTGCTGTGGTTTTTCTTGCAACCCCTGCTTCATCTGTGCCCCGTGAAAGGGTATTTTCAAAAGCAGGAGAAATCCTCTCAAAAAAGAGGAACCGTCTTAAGCCCAGCACTGTGGAAAAGCTGCCATTTTTGAATAAAAACAAATGAGAACTTCTCCCTAGTGTCATAAGCACTGTTATAAAGTCACAAGCACATTCACATCACAACTCCCTCCCTTTTTGTTTCCATGTACATTCCTGTGTTAAGCTGCCAATGTATTATACACAAACATTAATATATTAAATATAACTAATATTTATAGTTTAGTTATTGGTGTCATGAACAACAGTAACTTCTTTATTCAACTTGAAGCACCACACACTAGTTTGTGTCATTATCCAGATGTACACAAGCATGATTACAAAATCATCCCACAAACTGTCCTGATAGTTTCCACTTTCTCTTTTGTATCAGACATACTGAGACAATATTCAGGATAAATAACCATAAAAACAATTTATTCAGTTTAGCGGTTTACAAATCACATTATAATCACTCAACCTGTTTCAGTTGAATCGTCCACTTGATGGTGCAGTAGAGCAAATGAATCATGACAATGCTTCGAACCATGAGTCAACTACTTAGATGGAAAGCTTCAGTTCATCACGAGGCTTCATCTCCCCATCACTACTACAAAGTGTACTTCAATATTGACAAACCGCTCTGATGTCATGATGCAGCAGCAAAAAACCCCACCCACCCAAGGCTCCTCCTTTTCCTCCTACTCTTTCAAAGTAAAAGCAGCTGAATATTAAAAAGAGAAGTCCAGCCTGCATGCGGTGTGTCAGGGAGGACAGCCTGTTTCAGCCACTCCGATAAATAACACACTGTGTTGAATTAAGAACTTTATTGACAAACATAAAAATATGATACAAACACAGAAGACAGACGAACATGAGGCGGCGGAGATTCACTTCTGGAAGGTTGAGTGTAGATGAGTTCTGAAGGCTGAAAGAAAAAAGAAAAACAAACAACCTCCATCAGTCCTGCTGCACGCAGCTGTTAACGTGTTTGAACACAGCGCGGTGTTTACGTGGTCTCACCTTCCTGGTTGTCCCACAGTTCGGCCGCCACAGCGTTAAGAGGACTGTCGTTGTTAGGCTCTGAGGAGGAAGCAGAGTGACAGTGAGGTCATAGGTCAGAGTGCAGAGCTTGGACAGTGCTGGGGTGATGACGCATTTACCTCCCAGGAGGCTCTGGATGGACAGCAGGATGGAGCGAACGTCGTAGAGTGCCGACCATTTGTCCTTCAGGATGTCGAGGCAGATGAAGCCGTGCTCGTCTACATTGGGGTGGAAACATGGCGTGACAAACTTTACGCGTGGGGCCTGGTACGGGTAACCGGCAGGAAACTCCAGAGAGAGGCGGTACCTGAGGCCCTCGTACACCTGAACAGGTAAGAGAGCAGAGTTTAACTTTCTGCTGAGAGTAGAGAAACCCAAATGATCCGTGTGTACATACCGTCCCCTGAGCGCCATCGATGGTTCCAACCCACTTAAACAGATTATCTGACTCTGGGAACGCCGAGATCCCCTTATCACCTGACATCTGCACCAGAGAGAGAGAGACTGGTCACATGACTTCAGGACACATGGGGGTGTCAGATGACCTCAGGTGTTACAGGTTAGAACAGAACACTGATGAGGATGAAGACTGGACTCACCATGAGCGTCATCAGCTCCTGCTGCAGCCTGCAGACACACAAACAGGAAGCTCAGAATCTGCTGTACATGCTCAGTTCAGTGTTTCACTGTTGGCTCAGACTAAGGAGGAGCCTGCCTCCTTTGTTGTTCAGGTGTTTCCTCCTGAACTCACCTCAGCGCTTCATGAAACTGCAGCTCAGACAGGTGCTGTGCAGAGAGGATCAGGTAAACCTGCCCACCTGTCTGACTCAGACTGAGGCAATTATGATACTACGTTTGCCTGTCACTCCACACCTGTAGGAGCTGGCCCCCACCCATCACCTGCTGAACAGCGTCACTTTTAGCCCTTTCACACAGGTATCTACTCAGCTCGACTCTAGTAGTTTTCGGTTTCTGGGGTTGTTGGTTTCCCCCGTTGCCGGGTTTTAAATATGGTGGCTTTGATTTTCGTGAATGACACGCCTTCATGACTCATCATTCGACGCTACTGACTAGCCAATGGGTGGCATCCAGTCCGTTGATGTCACATTTTAGGATAGCACATACTACAAAACAAAAAACAAAAACCTGTTCTGACAAACCATCCTACTTTGGCAAAACGTCCTACCGTAAGTAGTTTATGGACATTTCTGCTGTCATAGAGTAATTCCAGCACAAATTTAAGTAGGTATGATGGTTTGCCACTTAACTTTGCCCATCAGAGTATGCTTGTAGCTCATATTCATAAAGCCAGGACGGTTAGCCACTTAATTTTACCCGTTAAAGTATGCTTGTAGGTCACATTCACAAAGGTAGCATGGTTTGGCACTTCATTTTAGCCGTCAGAGTATTTTTCTAGCTCTTATTAACAAAGGTAGGATGATTTGCCACTAAATTTTAGCTGTTAAAGTATGCTTGTAGGTCACATTCACAAAGGTAGGATGATATCTTTACCCGTCAGAGTATATTTCTAGCTAATATTCATAAAGGGTAGGACGGTTCGCCACTTAATTTCGTGTTGTGCGCATGCGCAGAAACAATGGGTAGGATGGTTTGTCAGGTCGGATGGATTCCCAGAACACCTGTACTAGTGGGACAGGGCCACTGGTCTAATAGAACGGCGGCACAGCACATTGAAACCAAACCATTGTTTAAACTTTATTAGTAAGGCTGCTGGTAATCAACCGTGAACAGGAAGTGTACCTGCTAACACCTGTACGACACGTAGAGTCAGAAATTGGCACTGAGAGCTGACACAAACACCCAATATGAAAACACACAGTAGGAAAAGTCTCTCTCCCTCTCTCACACACACACACACACACACACACACACACACACACACACACACACACCCACCGTTTGGACACAGAGCCTCTGGCCGCGCTGCCGCCGCTCTCGCTGCCTTTCAGAGCGGCGGCGCTGGAAGCTGCAGCCGCTGCGGGGTCCATGTTCTGGGAGGCCATGTGCGTTACCGTCCGGTTCTGCTGAATCAGACAAACTGAGGTTAGAAGGCCCGGGTTCCTCTGCGGATCACCTCCCGTGTTTCTCTCTCTAAGCTAACAGCAGCTAAACGCTGGCACCGGATACAGCTCCGAGGACTCTTCTCCAGCTGTATCCGCCTCTCAGGCCACCGTTCGGGTGTTTTACTCAGACCTCGCTCCAGTAACAGACGAGGCTCACCTTCACTGTGACGACTTCGTGCTAACGGTGCTAACTGTTAGCTCTACCGGTCGGCTAAGCGTTAGCTCTGTGGCTAGCCTGTTTATTACCCAGGGGAGACTATAAACAAACAAAAACTTTTCCCAGTACGGACTCACCGGTTGTCGGTCGGGGTTTGTCGGTCAGAGTATCGCTACTGTCTGTTGGATTCAAACGGAACATGCTCCCGCCCCCCGATTTAAACCGACTGTTTCTTACACAGTCGGCCAATCAGCGCCCGACCTTTAAAAACAAACCAGCTTTGGCTGGCCAATGACAGGCCTGCCAAGTAAAAGGAGGTGCGTTGTGATTAGGCAGCGTGAACGACGAAATGATCCAAACGTCATTTAATTCTGACGTCATAACAGAGCCCAACAAGTCAGAAATCGGTTTTAGTAAACAAATAAAATTACATAAATATACATTTGTGTATTCACTTACCTGTCATAATAAATATGCCTGTAAATAAACGTTTTACCTTCTGTGTATGATTACAGCTCTGTTTCAGAATAACTTATTATTATATTAGTGAAAGGTGACTATCAGATGATGTCATGGGGAGGCGCTGAGAGCACAGATCCACAGTGAGAATGATGTAATAGTTCAGTTAAACTTTGGTGGGAACCACTCGGAGAGTTTCCACCAGGAAATGAAATGCTGTCAGCTCGCAGGTGATACAGCTGTCTTCATTAAAGATGAGTTCAAAACAAAGATGATAAACTGCATTAATGCTTTCTCTGGAGTATCAGGTCTGACTTTAAACATGAAAATGTGTCCTGTTCCTGTCGGAGAGGCTCGTGTCCATAAAGAAGGTTTTCCTGTCAAAGAACAGATGACTTATTTGGGAACTAACATCTGTCGAGATCAATCTGAGAGGGTCATTTCTAATTTTCAGCATATAAATCCAAAAATGAAAAACAGATTTGATCTGTGGCTCATGAGCCATCGATCACTGATCCTTTTATCTTAAACAGGGATTGTCTCACTCAGTGCATCCTGCAAAAGTAAAAATGTTCCTAAATCATTCGTAAAACAGTCGATGCTGCACTTTATTCTTTTGTGTGGGAAAACAGAAATAAATCAATATTATATGAGAAATAGAAAAATAATATTAATGATGTGTCCCAGCTAGTGAAGGAAAAAGGTAATTTTCTTCCATATCCTGTGTTGTGAGGACCTGTGATGTTCCCATATCTGTGAGCGAACACAGTACAGTGTTTCATGATGACACAAATGGACCAAATATACAGACAGCACTGAATAAAGATGTTCTCAGAGATGCCATTAATATACTGGATAAAACATATATGATTCATTGTCCTATAACTCCTCACTGTGAGTTTTACTGGAACAGTAACTTTATGAATATTAATGAGTCATTGATATGGACTTACAATAAGAAGTATTTAATCACCAACAACGTCGAATAACAAACCAATTTATTAAAACTATAGAAATGATCTGGATGAATCTTGTACTGTAAAACTGTAAAACAGTCAGTGAAACAATTCTACATCTTTTTGAATGATGTATTTCATTTTTTAACACATACACTACATTTAATGTTTTCTTTTTATTTTCATTGTCTGTGAAGGTTCTCAGTCATCCAGGTCATAGTCTAAGGAGCTTGGAAAGAAAGCAGCAAGAAGGACACATATACAAACAAACAGTACACAAGACACAGAACAGAAACATACACAATTTTTACATATTTACATCAACGACAATGGTTACCAAAAACAGAGTACTGTACCGTTATTAAATTAAATAAAATGAAATACAGATAAGAGGCAAACCCTGGTTATAGTGTAAATCGGCTGATAAAATAGTGCAAGTTACAGCGCTGATGTAAACCTCTATGTTTGTTGGGAGCAGTTTTGGTTGTACAGTCTGACAGCTGCAGGGAGGAGGGACCTGCGGAAACACTCCTTCATGCATCGAGGATGCAGCAGTCTGTCAGTGAAGGAGCTCTGCAGTTCAGCAGCATTTACATGCATGGGGTGGGAGACTCTGTGCATCAGAGATGTTATTTTGGCCAGAGTCCTTCTGTCTCCCACCACCTGCACTGAGTCCAGGGTGCATCCCAGAACAGAGTTGGCCTTCCTGATGAGTTTATCCAACCTCTTCCTCTCAGCTGCCGATAAACTGTTGCTCCAACATACAACACTGTAAAAAATGACAGATGCCACCACAGAGTCATAGAAGGTCTTTAAAAGAAGCGCTCCTTGGACTCCCCTGTGGGGCCCCCGTACTGCTGACCAGCGTGTCAGAGACACAGACCTGTGACCTCACATACTGTGGACGTTCTGTGAGGTAGTCCAGTATCCACTGGGACATGTGGTGGTCCACTCCCGAAAGCTCCAGCTTGTCCCTCAGAAGTCGTGGCTGGATGGTGTTGAAAGCACTGGAGAAATCAAAGAACATGATCCTCACAGTGCTTCCAGGCTTCTCCAGGTGAGTCAGAGCTCGGTGAGGGAGGTAGATGATGGCGTCCTCCACCCCGATGCCAGGCTGGTAAGCAAACTGCAGTGGATCCAATGAAGACCTCACCAGGGGGCGCAGATGGTTCAGAACCAACCTCTCGAGGGCCTTCATCAGATGCGATGTCAGGGCTACCGGCCTGTAGCTGCTGAGGTCCTTGGGATGGGAGGTCTTTGGTACCGGTACCACACAAGATGTCTTCCACAGCTGTGGTACTTTCCCCAGTGACAGATTCAGGTTGAACAGATATCCTAGGATGCCACACAGTTCATCTGCGCAGCACCTCAGGAGCCTGGAGCTGATGCCATCTGGACCTGCAGCCTTCCGCACCTTGATCTTGCGAAGCTCGTTCCTCACTTGAAGTGCTGAGATAGAAAGAGTGGATTTTGGGGGAGGGGGTGTATGTTGGAGTCCACAGAAGCCGGGGGTGGGTGTAATGACTGGGAGCTGGGAGGTGTGAAGCTGAGAGGTGTGAAGCTCTGAGATGAAGGACAGGCAGTCCCTGAAGATGAGGGAGATTGCAGCAGGGGGGACGATGCTGGGGGAGGGGTGGGTGGTTGATCAAACCTATTAAAATATTTATTTAGGTCAGCGGTCCCCAACCCCCGGGCCTCGGACCGGTACCGGGCCACGAGAGTTGAGGCTCAGGTGTGAAATGTATGGTTTTCAGGGTTTTTATCGGTTTTCAGCGTTATTCTGTTATCGTTTTTATTGTTAACTCGGTTTTCCTGGGTCTTTTCATGTGTGTTATGAATAAATCTTTTTTTCGGTACCGGTACTAGTTTTATTTTGTTGTATTTATCCGTGACACCTTAAAGGCCGGTCCGTGAAAATATTGTCGGGCATAAACCGGTCCGTGGCGCAAAAAAGGTTGGGGACCGCTGATTTAGGTCATTCACCCACCCCAAGTCTCCTGCAGCCTGGGGGGTTGGTTTTTGTCCTGAGATTGTCTTCAGGCTGTTCCAAACCCCTCTGATGTTGTCCTGTTGCAGCTGCTCTTCCATCTTCCTCCTGTAGTTTTCCTTTCCTTGCCTTATCTTCCATTTCAGCTTCTTCTGGACAACTCTCAGCTCCTGTTTGTCTCCAGATCTAAAGACTCTCTTCTTCTCCTTGAGGAGAGCCTTAATTTCAGGATTTATCCATGGCTTGTTTTTTGAAAAACACTGTACCTTTATGATGGGTACGGTGTTGTCCACACAGAAGTTCATGTAATCCGTAATGCAGTCTGTGATGCTGTTGAGGTCATCCTCCAGGGGGCTGCAGAGGTTGTCCCACACAGTAGAACGGAAACAGTCCCTCAGGGCCTCTTCAGTCTCTGCCGACCATTTCCTTACTGTGCGTTTCACAACTGGTTCTCTTTGTACTAGAGGTTTATACGCAGGCTGGAGATGAACCAGGTTGTGATCTGAGCCCCCCAGGGGAGGGAGAGGTGATGAGTTGTATGCCTCCTTGGTGTTGGCATACAATAAGTCCAATGTTTTATTGTCTCTGGTATGGCAGGTAACATACTGGATGAAGGTGGGGAGAGTGGAGGACAGGGAGATGTGATTAAAGTCCCCACAGATCAGGAAAAGGGCCTGAGGGTGCTGTGTTTGGAGTCTGCTGGTTACAGTGTGCAGGACCTCACAGGCTGCTCTTGAATACTGTTAGCTGTTCAATGGGCAGAAGACATGAAACCGTTAAAAGCAGTTATTTGTTCAGACTCAGGCTCGTCATTGGTCAGTTTACAGAGTAGCTGCTCAGAAAGCAGAGCACATGTCCTAGCAGAGATTCAGCAACACTTCACAGAATACACATGACGAGACTTACAGGTGTGTTTTTATGGATTCCAGCTCACTGTGAAGTCAGAGCAAATGAAATGGCAGATAGAGCTGCAAAGGAAGCCACAAAACATGGGGTAGTTGACCTGGGTATTAGCTTCTGTCAGACAGAGGTAAAGAGTATGGTAAGGCAAGAAACAAAAAAAAGATGGCAAAAACAGTGGGAGGAGGAAAAGAGGGGACGGTGGTTGGATAAAATCCAAAGGAGGGTAGGAGAAATGAGGAGCACAGAAAGGAGTAGGAAAGAGGAGGTGGCCATATCGAGAATAAGATTAGAACATACTGGTTTGAACACTACACTAGTCATGATAGGGAAACATAATACAGGGAATTGTGACGACTGTGGAGAAGAGGAAACGATAGAACATGTTATATTAGACTGTCAGAAGTATCAGGTGGAGAGAAGACAACTGACCCAAAACCTCAGCAATATGAAAATGAAACTAGTTCTTATTGATTTTCTGCAAAAGGACTCGAGAAGTGAAAGTTATCAGGCCTTATCCCAGTTTTTAAAAGAGAGTAAATTGCTTGGGAGCATTTGAGGGGTTTGGGGGGTTTTTTGAGCGACGTTCCAGTCCCCACTCCACACCAGTTGGAGGCGGTAATGCACCATTCAGTTGTTTGCCAACCGCCAATAAACCCTATACAGAAGAAGAAGAAGAAGAAGCAGCCGCAGCAGCAGTGAACAGGTAAGATGAACGCGCCTCCCGCTTTCGAGTCGTTCCTGCTGTTCGAAGGGGAGAAAAAGATCAGCATCAGCAAGGACACCAAAGTCCCGAACGCCTGCCTGTTCACCCTGAACAAGGAGGACCACACGCTGGGCAACATCATCCGAGCGTAAGGCCCCGAGACACGGCCGCAAAGGCATCACACCGCTACATCCAGGCTAACAACAGGCTAACCTCAGGCTAACAACAGCCCGCTAAAGTCATCCGAGCGTAAGGGTCCCAGACCCGGCTTCACAGCTGGCTAAGTTGAGGCTAACAGCCACACAAATGCTGAGCAGCGGCTCAGAGATAGATGCTAACACGCAGCCTGCAGGTGTTTCAATCTTACAGGTAGCGTAGGAGGTGTTTTACAGAAAACCAGAACATAGTCTTGGAATATTTGATCTCTACTTGCTTTTTGTTTTTTAATAAATCATGACATGCTGCTGATGGGAAACAGGTCTTAGTGTAAGCCACCACAGGTGGCTGTCCCAGTGCCTGATCATAAAATCAGCAAAGTTAATGAACTGATCCTCAAATATTCTTCCGTCAGACTGTCATGTGAGCTGCACACACACCATTCACACTAAACTGCTCATCCTTACAGTCTGTCCACCAATCAAATGACTTTCTCTGTGTGTGTGTGTGGTCAGTCAGCTGCTGAAGGACCCTCAGGTTCTGTTTGCTGGTTATAAAGTTCCTCATCCTCTGGAGCACAAGATCGTCATCAGAGTGCAGACCACACCTGACTACAGCCCACAGGTAACACGCACACACCTGTGGGATATTCCAGGAAGTATGTTCATCAGACTCTGAGTTTCCTGTTCCAGAAGGGTGATCAGTTAGTTCATTCAGCTCTGAGTGTGTTCCCACTGAGTTATGTGCATGCGTACCTATTACAGACGTCTCAGCTTCTACAGGATCAGGATATTTCAGGATAGTTTTGGAAGAATGACACATTTTAAATCAGGAATAGAGATCAGAGCAGAGCTGCAAACGGATCCAGACGGGATCAGCTGGGAAATGACCGAGCAGACCTGGATCTGGGATTGAGCCGATCTGAATCCGTGATCGAAAATCCATTTTGGATCCGTCCTGCCGTGCAAGTGGACTCGGTTTGCTGATCCGTCATGGAGCCCATGTTCTGGCTGATCTGGTTCTGGGTCGACCCGCAGAGGCTGATTCAGGTGATGTTCAGTGGAAAATCTGCCCAGGCTGTTTGACTTTAAATGACCGAACCTCAATCTGATTACATTTCAATGTGAAATGTAATCAGATTACAATCAGACTGTCTGCAGTGACTTTAAACACATTTAGTTCAGCTTTAGTTTTAAAGCCATCTCAGCCTGAACGTCACTCAAATAAGATCCATTTATCCATCAGAGTGATTGATTATAATAAGAGTGTTACCATGGTAACTGACCTTCTGGAACAGAAAACCCAAGTTTCCCTCATCTCAGGGTTAAACTAAACCTGTTTCCTGGAACACACTTCTGATTACAGCTCTTAGTTACAGGAAGTGAAATTAAATGACAGGAAATGATGTTGTTCCTGACAGGAAGCGTTCACGAACGCTATCACTGACCTGATCAGCGAGCTGTCACTGCTGGAGGAACGCTTCAGAGTCGCCATCAAAGACAAACAGGAAGGCATAGAGTGACCCCGCCCCATCGTGATGTCACTTCCAGTTACCTGTCCTCTGTTTGTCTTCTGTTTTTTTTAAATAAAGCCTGTGATGCCATATCCTGATGAGTGTGTGTGACATACCTGTAGCTCAGGCGGTGGCTGCTTGCAGCTGATTGAAGTTTAAAGTGCTGGTCAACATTTTCCTGTGTTTGTTTTAACAGATCATTAGACAGAACTTAGCACAAATTATTTGTTTGCAAACAATAATAGAGAGAAGAAATACTCTGATCATTATCACCCTTACAAAAACAGCTTTTTCTTCATCTACATCACAAACCTGCTGTGCAGTGACCTGATTACCTCAAAGCTTAAAGCTCCGGTTCAGTTTTTTTCATATATAAGTATATTTAGTTAGGAAAATGAAGAAAGGTTAATTGTATTTCGGTAAGTGCAAGTACTGTGTTGTTTTCTTTTTATTAATAAAAATATTTGCCAAAAAAAAAAAGCTCCTGTTCATACTGAGTTTACCAGTTTATAATTTATATTTGCGTTCCAGTTATGAAAATGATTCATTAAATATGTTTTCATAGAAAAAGTCCAACTCTTCCCACTTGGGTTTTATTTATTTACTTTTTAGGTCAATTGTATTTATACTTTATGTCCAAATGAAAAAATAACTATAAAATGAAACGTGAGGTTGTGCTGAAAAGAATGAGAGCAAGGCAAGGAAAAACAGTCAAAGTGAAATCAAAGTAGTCAAAGACTGGCAGTTATAGATGCGACGCAGAGGGTTAAGGATATAATCCGCCCACTGTTATCGTCTTCAATGCCCTGTACCAACACAGAGCAGAGCAGCTACCTGAACGCTACGCCAACAGAGGTCGATCATCTGGTTAATAATTTTACCTCCTCACTACGTACGACTCTGGATACTGTAGCTCCGGTGAAAACTAAGGCCTCAAATCAGATGTACCTGACTCCATGGTATAATTCTCAAACACGTAGCCTAAAGCAGATAACTTGTAAGCTGGAGAGGAAATGGCGTGTCACAAATTTAGAAGATTCAGTTTTGTTTATGTAGCACCAAATCACAACAACAGTCACCTCAAGCCGATATTGTAGAGACCCTGCAGAGAAAAACCCAACAATCATATGACCCCCTATGAGCAAGCACTTTGGCGACAGTGGGAAGGAAAAACTCCCTTTTAACAGGAAGAAACCTCCGGCAGAACCAGGCTCAGGGAGGGGCGGGGCCATCTGCTGTGATTGGTTGGGGTGAGAGAAGGAAGACAGGATAGAGACATGCTGTGGAAGAGAGACAGAGATTAATAATAACTATTAAATGCAAAGTGTCTGTTAGCATTTTAGCTCCTGAAATGTTCTCAGGTGTTCTCAGGTTAGTTCGAGGAGGGTTTTTGGCTCACTGGTGCAGTTATGGCGCAGTCGTTGTGTGGAAACTTTCAGACCTGAATGAGAGTCCTGATTTGTTCTTGAGGTTCCTTAGTAAGTCCAACTGATTAAGAGGAGGGATCAACCTGCAGACACAAATTTCACAAATAACAAGTGTGATTCAGCAGAGAGGTCTATTAACACATAGTGAGTGAAGAAGAAACACCCAGTTCATCATGGGAATCCCCCAGCAGCCTTCGAGGGAGGATTCAGGGTCACCCGATCCAGACCTAACTATATGCTTTAGCAAAAAATAAACAATTTCTCTGCAGATGATCAGTTTTCCACTTCCTGTTCCTTCTGGGGTCCGTTCTTCGTACCTCGCTAAGTAAGTTAGCCGGATTTGATTGTTGACGATTTCGCGTGATCTTGGATCGTTCGGTTCTCCGAAGCTCATCTGGGACTTGCTGTCATAGCAACAGATCCGTGGCGTAAACCTGCTCGGGAGCAGGCTTACTTTATGTAAACAGGATTAGATCGCGCCACTCAGGTATGTCCGCTTCATTTATACTGAAAGCAACAGCGATATTTCTCCACTGTTTTACCATAAATAAATATTATCAATGTAACTAAAGATAATGCAGTATTTGATTCTTTTATTGATTTCATACAGATACATACAGGTCATTTCCTTAAAAAAGGGAAATGTTACTATTAATCATTCTATTTCATGTATTTGATTATTTCAGATGTAATCCATATTTTAGAGTAGTAATAGTAAATTACTTCGTGTAATCAAGATGAGAGACCACGGCTATAAAAGCGATAAATAATTAAAAAAAAAGATTATATATATATATATATGTATATATATATATATATATATTTCAGTGAACGGAGGACGTGCCAGTGGCCCTGGGACCTCAGGTGGTGGGTCGTTTTCACACTTTCCTTTGTACAGCACCGGGGGGGTGTAGTGATTTTCTTTTTGTGTGATTTTCTTTTGGGTCCGCGGCTGCTGTTAAGTCCAAGTTCCATGATTGTTTTATTGTACTTTTAGGACACTGTCAACAACGACGCTACATTTTGCTTTCTAATATTTTATTTAATTTAACTACAAATAAAACTATATTAATATTGGAGCCAACCTGCCTCGGTGTGCATCCTTGAATCTGTGCGGCCTCTTTTAAGAAAAATAGATAAAAGGAATAAATGTATATTTCTGTTGCGATTGTGGGGTGATTGTGGCTCAAGAGTTGGGAGTTCGCCTTGTAATCGGAAGGTTGTAGGTTCGAGCCTCGGCTCGGACAGTCTCGGTCGTTGTGTCCTTGGGCAAGACACTTCACCTGTTGCCTACTGGTGGTGGTCAGAGGGCCCGGTGGCGCCAGTGTCCGGCAGCCTCGCCTCTGTCAGTGCGCCCCAGGGTGGCTGTGGCTACAACGTAGCTTGCCATCACCAGTGTGTGAATGGGTGAATGACTGGATATGTAAAGCGCTTTGGGGTCCTTAGGGACTAGAAAAGCGCTATATAAATACAGGCCATTTACCATTTCCTGGGGGTGAAATTCCCCTGGTGGTGTTGTCATTTTACTATTTCTTTTATAACCCCGCCGACCACTTGGTCACACTTGCATTCTTTAAATCTTTGCCTGTGTTCAGGAAAGAAGTCTGCTCTTGGGTGTATTTTATTATTTATATTTATTTTATTGTATGTGTTATCGAGTAAACCAACTCTATAGCTGTTTCATCAAATAGGTGTTAGGGATATATAGAGACACACACACACACACACACACACACACCAACCAGGGTGCTTTTAACCACTATATAGCTTCCTTCCTTCTCTTTAATTTTTTTTTTTCTACAGCAAATTTTTATTGAGTTTGAAAATAATATCAAGACTTCTCTTTTCCTTCCTCGTTTATAAGAACTACTGTTTATGGTCAGACAGCCAAAGCTCTTCGTTGTTCTTTAGCAGACTGGTGTGTTTCTCTAAGCTCACTGCCTGGACCCCTCGTAACTTAGCTGTTTTACAACCAGTCTGTCAAGAGTTTTGAGTTCAAAAGACGGTTGGAGACTAGCCTATCCGGTTGTTCAGTGATGACGTGACGAATCCTACTTCCGGGCCTAAAGTAGTCTGCGTTTAATATGGCTTTTGTGTTGTTAACATGTTTAATGTTTTGTATTTTCTTCTATTTAATCTCAAAAAGGTCCTAAAACAGTCAGTGATCACTGTTGACCTCCCTCGGCTTTTATTACTGCTAATCATTTATTTAAGCTCAGTTTTTAAAACCTTACGATGTAACTACAGCACAGCCCATGCAGCAGTATATGAATGACTAACCTCGTATTGTGGATGGATTATCTCACTTGTTCTCCTGGCTGAAGTTTAGTCCTTTTACAGCATCCTGCCATGCGATTACATTTGTTCCTGACCACCGAGAACACTCACGTTAACTTTTATCGAGTGGAAAAAAAGTTAGCTTGTTTATGTTATGCTAACATAGCTGTGTCGCTAGCGGTCACGTAGCACATCATTATATACCAGCTAGCCAAACTTCAGTAACCCTACAAACGTCACTGCTGTTTAGTTTTCTGTCTTCATTTATGTTGGAAGTTATAGCAGAGCTGTACGTTTGAATTTTTTTCCAAAACCCCGCAGTCAGGACATGCTATATTGTATTTAGATAGAAGCTAGCGAGCTAACTTCCTGCTAACTTCTAACGCCGTTAAATGTCATAAATTCCATTTTCATGGATGCCTGGATGTTAAACTCAATTGTTACACCTGGTAGAGCAGAACACTGATCATTTTATTAAAGATGAAAGACTTTAGACAGTTTTTCAACTCTCAGTAATGCCACAGTGATCGTTTGATATATGGACCTGCAGCGGAGTTTAGGCCCAGACACGGCCAGTGACGTCAGACTGAACAACCGGATTATTGGCTAAGACTGCTGGGTCTAGTGATGGTGTTTTAAGTACTTTTGGATGTACCAGGAAGCCAATGTGATGGGAGTAAACATCAGTCAGAGCAGGAAGTCCAAACAGGACTCGACTGCAGCTCTCACACTTTCATTTTCACTTCTCGAAAATGACGTTGAATTTCTCGTCTTTCAGGTGTTGCGCCTGCTTTACCTGCAGCTGTTTGTCTGGTTTTGTTGGCTCTCGATTTACAGGAATCAGACGGTTTACACTCAGTGACTTTGTGCAGCAGGTGGGAGGAGTGAGGGACAACGTTTGGGTAACAAAAACACCAGGTAATGACGACCTCAGGTGATCAGTAGAAACTCAGCTGGGTTTCCTGAGAGCTTCCTGAGACCACTGGAGGAGGTCATAGATGTTTCTTCTGGTTTGAACTGAAGATGTTAGAAATGAATTCTTTAAACCTCTGAGTTTTTTGTCCTTCCAGCCTGTTTCATCTTTAGTTTGCTGTAATCCACAGACTTCTCTACGTTTGTGGGAAACCATCAGAGTACTGATGGGGTAGACACCTACACCCTCTCAAACACCACAGTCCTCCGGGAGGGGCATTTTATACTTTCAGCTTCATGTGATGAAAGTTTCGTTCATTCCACCAAGACATTTCTATTACCACAATCCTGTTGCAGGAAGCAGCTGAGGTCATGGAAACTTAACAGGTCTCTTTTAAATCAGACAATGACTCTCAATGGGGCTGCATGTATAAATAAAGGTTAAAAACAAAAACAAACCCCACTCTGAGTGGGTTACCATAAATCAGACAGCTCATTGTTATGTATTCTATTTCTACCGACTTTTCTTCTTCCAGAGGATACCTCCATCTGCTTCCTGCTCTCGCTCCACATCAGAGTATCATCATTCTGCTCCTCACTGATCATCACAGGTGGCAAAACTATACACAATCTGTACTTAAGTAGAAATGCAGATACTACTGTTAAAAACACTCCAGGAAAAGTTGAAGTAAAAGCTCTGAAATGTGCTCAAAGTAAGAAAGCTCTTTGGGCGTTTCTGTTTCTGTGCAAAGCTGAGCCTGTGCTACATTAATGTCAGTAATATCAGTAGATGCAATACAAATGTTAATCTCTTTTTAAATTGTATTAAACTCAGCTTGAATCAGAAGGAAAATGAAAATGTCTCTATTTCCTGTTGCTTCCATTGTAGAGCGTGACTTTGCCTCTAAACAGAACAATGTGCACAGTCACATCAGCTGCAATGGCTCTGTGTGGGGAGATACTCACAATTATCTCTACTGAGAGCTCCAGTCTTAATGTGCAGGCTTTGATCAGCTGACCTGCTGCTCTCTGTGGATGTACACACCTGGATTCATCCAGATGTGAGCAGATGTTTCCTGAGCCGTCCTGGCTGAGTCCATCCTCCACACTGACAGCACACTGTTTATGCTGTCTTTGCTATAAAGCTGGTATGAAGGTGAAATTCAGTGAATGATTCTCTGCTACACTTGATGGAAGCTAACTGTGATCATGAACCCACAGCCACTGTGCAGCAGTCACACACTGTTCTTTACTTTAAACCCATCACAGTGCAGCAAACTCACCTGTTCATCCTGCACTAACCTGCAGCCTTTAAATAACAGTCAGTCTGCCTCAGTTTGTTTAGCAGCAGGTTTATGAACAAACATTATGTGACACGTACAGATTTAGAAACATGAGGTCTTCCATGTGAGCTTTAAATGAGCATCCTTCTTTTAAATCTAAGCTCTCTTCTTCCTCTCCTGTCAAGAACGGTGCCTCCATCTTCAAAGCCAAGAAGCCTGACGACTGTAACTGCCAACCAATCTCCAATCTTCATTTCCTCTTGGAAAAGAAGGCAGTGGCCGCTCAACTCCATCAACAATGTCAAACCACGAGCTCTATGAACCCTTCCAATCTCAGAATACACCACAGCACAGAGACTACTCCTATTAAAGTGACTAATTACCTTCTTATTGCAGCTGACGCTGGCTACATCAGCTTCCTCATCCTCCTGGACCTTCCTGGAGCCTTTGACACTTTTCTCACACCATCCTTCTCTCCCACCTAACCCACTATCTTGGCCTCACTGGTACTGGAACAGCTTCACCGTGGAAGGCTCTCGCGCTACCTCTGCTCCAGTTAACCACGGCGTGCCCCAGGGTTCTGTGCTTGGACCTCTTCTCCTTGCCATCTACATGCTCCCCGTTGGTCAGATCATCCATCGCCATGGTCTCTGCTTCCATTCCTATGCTGGCGACAGACAAACCCTCCACCCTGTCACCTTTCTCTGAGGTTTACAATCTGTGTGTCATTTTGGCCTCTGCTTTTATTCTGTGAGACTCTCATCCACACCTTTGTCCCCGCCACCTGGATTACTGCAGTGGGTCCTGTTTGGGATTTACACTGAAGCCCTGGAGAGGCGCCAGTACGTCCAGAACTTAACTGCCAGGTTTGTAACATGCACTAAGCTCTGGGAGCACATCACCCCACCCTCAGAAATCTCCGTTGGGTCCTGGTTAAGTCACGCCTCCCTTCTCTCAGTGCCCTGCCCCCAGAACCTGTCTCAGATGCTGTGGCCTCAGCCAGGTGTGCTTTCTGTCCCTCACACCAGCCGCTACACCTCTGAGGACAGAACCCCACCCTCTGGAAGTCTCACCCATATGAGCATCACATCACCCATCACTCAAGTCTTTCAGGAAACTTGTCAAAACTCACCTCTTCAACCTGCACCTTTTTCCTGTTGTTGTTCATTGTGACTCTATAAAGCGTCCTGGGGTTTCTTTAAATCTAAGTTATTATTACCCCTGATGATCACCTCGCTTCAGCAACTCTTTCCATATCTTCATACCACTTTGATCTTAAGTTGGCCAGACCAGTGAAACTCTCAAATATTTAACTGTTATTCTACGTGATGAAGAAAAGCTGCTGTGACAGAGAAACATCTGTCAGTACGACTCTTTAAACTGTAAGGAGCTCGTTGACTGTCCAGCTTTTTTTTCTTGACTGTACCTGTGAAATAACTCAGAAATTCCTATTGTAGAAAGTGAAAACGTTTGTCTGTAGCATGAATGCCTGTACAGCAGGGGTCCCCAATTCCAGGCCTCGAGGGCCGGTGTCCCTGCAGGTTTTAGATGTGTCCTTGATCCATCACAGCTGATTTAAATGGATAAATTACCTCCTCAACATGTCTTGAAGTTCTCCAGAGGCCTGGGAATGAACTAATCATGTGATTCAGGTGTGTAGACCCAGGGTGAGATCTAAAACCTGCAGGGACACCGGCCCTCGTGGACTGAGATTGGGGACCCCTGCTGTACAGTATGAGGCCACAGAGGCTGAGCTCAGACCTGATGAACTTCCTGTTACTTGAAAGTGTTTTAAACCGCTTTAACAGACGGATCACAAGCACCTCAAAGACTCAAACATTTTTTATTTTTTAAAAACAGTACAAATAAAAACAGCTGGTCACATGATCGCCATCCTGCACTCTGATACGGCAATCTCTTATTTAATCTGTGGTTACTACAGATCTGCGGGGGTGCCGGGGGTGGGGTGTGAGGGTCAGGGGTCAGTGTCTCTCTGAGCTTCCATGGCTCTCTGCATCTTCTCCACCATCCACTGAGGAACTGAGAACGGCTTCAGCTCGTCCATCCTGACGTCCGGACAGTCCCTGAACACACACACACACACGTGTTCAGGTCAGACTTGTTACTGAACTAAAACAATCGTGTCTGTTTGAAATCAGCGCGGCGCCTCTGATAAATGAGCTGAGGATCAATATGTATGAGCTGATATCAGCCAATCAGAGTGGTGTGAGGAATTTAAATAGCGCCAAATCACAACAACAGTCACCATTAAGGTGTTTTATATCATAAGGTAGACCATACAATAACACAGAGATAGGCCCAATAATCAGTCGACCCCCCACTGAGCAAGTGTTTTGGCGACAGCGGGAAGGAAACTTCCTTTTAACAGAAAGAAACCTCCGGCAGAACCAGGCTCAGGGAGGGGCGGGGCCATCTGCTGTGACCGGTTAGAATGAGAGAAGGAAGACAGGATAAAGACATGCTGTAGAAGAGAGACAGAGATTAATAACAGGTATGACTCAGTGCAGAGAGGTCTATTAACACATAGGCCGTTTATCAATGCCCAAGTATGCGAGTACGTACTCGCCGAGAACGCACGGGAGTACGTACCCGCCAAGAACGCGAGCACGGACTCGCGATATGTACAATTGGAACACCTGCGTACGTGATGATGTCACAGGTCCGGAGGTTTTACTGCCGTCCCCTCCTAATTTAACTGTGAGTAACATGTTATGAAGCTTAACTGTAATCACAGCCAAACCGGTTTACTCAGGAACAAATAAAACACTGAAATAAACCAAACATTAACATTTAGAAGTGATCTAAGTGACTTATATATCATTTTTAACCTCAGTAGTGAAACCTCTATTGATAAAAATAGTGTACATGTACATACGTGTACATACCTTAATAAAAACAAGCAGGTGAGATGTTAGAACGCTTTTATTTCTATTCTAGTGGACACTCAATACTATAGACAGCTGCTGGGGTTTCTTTAACCTGAGTAGTGAGAAGACCATGACGGGGGCGGGGTTGAAAACGATGTGCCGGGAGTCCGCTGTTGAGTTTTGGACGAAATGCATTCTGGGATATATAGCTGTCCCAAGTCCACACCGATGCATGCTCGATAAAATGGGCGGATCGAGAACACATCCGGGACTTTTTTCGTTCTCGGCTTGATGCGTGCCAATTGGAACAGTACTTGGTCTCCGACTGATGACGTATCACGAGTACACGAGAACGCAAGTACGCACAAGTACGCATATTGATAAACGCCCATAGTGAGTGAAGAAGAAACACCCAGTGCATCATGGGAATCTCCCAGCAGCCTACACCTATTGCAGCATAACTAAGGGAGGATTCAGGGTCACCTGGTCCAGCCCTAACTGAACTTCCAAGTGAGCAACTGAAGCAACTACCAATGAGAGTGAAGAACAACCGTGACTGACATGTGACTTGGCAGTCATACATTAGAGAGTTACCAAGGCAACCAGACCCTGACCTGCAGAAATCAGGAGTCTCGTGTTGGTTTGTGCAGCGTTTCCCTTGTTGCCGGGTTTTAAATATGGCGTTTTTGATTTTTGTGAAGGACACGCCCCCTTTACTCATCAAGTGATGGCACCAACTAGCCAATCAGTGACATGCGGTCTGTTGATGTCACGTTTTCAGATCACAGGTACTTTAAAAAAAAAAAGCACCTTGTACCAACTACTACCACCTAATGGAAAACCCAAATACGGAGCCCGGCCAGAACAAGCCGGAAAGGGCTGAAAGTCGTCATCACTTCTCCTTCACATCTTTACTTCGCCATTGAGAAAAGTTCTTGAGAGAAGGAGGCAGGAGGTGACACACTTACCTGTACTCATCGCTGCGGGACAGATCCTGGATGTCCTCCTCTATCAGCAGGTAGGCCTGAGCAAGAGACAGGAAGTGGGTTAGCATATAGCCCTAACTCTCCAAAAGTTGAATCTGTTCATCTGGACGTAGCGTTTTGTGGGAGAAACATTTCGTCACTTGAAGAAGTCACATTTAAATAGCGCCAAATCACAACAACAGTCACCATTAAGGTGTTTTATATCATAAGGTAGACCATACAATAACACAGAGATAGGCCCAATAATCAGTCGACCCCCCACTGAGCAAGTGTTTGCTAAAGCCCTAACTATATGCTTTAGCAAAAATAAAGTTTGAAGTCTAATCTTGAAAGTAGAGATAGTGTCTGTCTCCTGAATCCAAACTGGAAGCTGGTTCCACAGAAGAGGGGCCTGAAAACTGAAGGCTCTGCCTCCCATTCTACTTTTAAATACTCTAGGAACAACAAGTAGGCCTGCAGTGTGAGAGCGAAGTGCTCTAATAGGGTGATATGGTACTACAAGGTCGTTAAGATAAGATGGGGCCTGATTATTTAAGACCTTGTATGTGAGGAGCAGGATTTTGAATTCTGGATTTAACAGGAAGCCAATGAAGGGAAGCCAAAACAGGAGAAATCTGCTCTCTCTTTCTAGTCCCTGTCAGGACTCTTGCTGCAGCATTTTGGATTAACTGAAGGCTTTTCAAGGAGTTTTTAGGACATCCTGATAATAATGAATTACAGTAGTCCAGCCTGGAAGTAATAAATGCATGAACTAGTTTTTCAGCATCACTCTGAGACAGGATATTTCTAACTTTAGAGATGTTGCGAGCCACAGATGACATGTTTCATAGTTTCTCACCATCTTCCCTCCTGTCGCCCTCATGTGGTGTCTCTCTGCCAGCCACTGTTTATCCTTGGCATCAGCTGCGTACTGACACAGACACACAGACACACAGAGTCAGGTGAGGCAGACTCAGCATGGCCTTCACTGGCAGTCAGACCACAGACTGTATACCAAAGATGGATGTAGACAGTATGATGTCACATTCCTGTTACATCATGCAGCATTTTACCTTGAACAGGTCGGCGTGTTTGATGTAGATTCGTCCTCTGGTTCCACCCATTCCGAGCGCCCTGCAGTGACATCACAACACATGATGTTTGTTATTTTAATGTCGTTTGAACTAGAGATGGCACGATACCACTTTTTTATGTCCGATACCGATACCGATATCATAAATTTGGATATCTGCCGATACCGATATGAATCCGATATTGTGTTTTTTAATCAATAAAACTGTTTGTTTTAATATCTTGCTGCATTTTGTATAAGTTCATACTCAAGTTTAAATAAACAACAACACTAAAGCTATTCTGTTATACCTGTGTGTAAAAAATACACTGCACCCAAAATATTTCATAGTTCAGCAACACTGATCAATCTAATAAACCTTACCTAACTTAAAACCTAACTTAAACCTACTCCATCCTCCCTATTCTGGTATTTTAAAGAGTACTTAGCAGAAATATTAAGCAACCTAACTAATAGGGTTGCAAACTCCCAGCAAAAAAAAAAAAAAAAAAAAAAAATAGGGAACCACCCACCCTCCACCTCATGATGCTTAATCGATGTAATCAACTTTAATTTGATGCAGGGTGAAAAAAAATGCACAGAAACAAATTATTTTTCAAGAATAATTAAATAGATTCAACTTCTTTCTTCAACAGAATTGCAGAATTCACAGACGGTACCTTCCCAAAGGAAAAAGTACTATAGCTTACTAGGGTATATAGACTTAACAGTTACTATATACAGTAATGGACTTCTATACATTTTACATCAGATTAAAACTTTGGGTGTAAGATTCAGATAATTATTTATTAAAAGCTAGATATTTTAAATGAGAATAAGAAAGAAAAGTATGTCTTTGTGCCCCCTTTTCCCTGTTCATGCCCTATCGGCCCCCCTGGCTGCACTTTGCTAGATCCGCCCCTGCACAGTTACCAGCCGTCAGCTACGTAGAAAAGGATCCTGGTGTAGAAAGTAATATTAAATACATTCTAACAACAGCTTATCAAGCTTAAACGTGCTGCTGTTGTTCAGCCGCTGGTTTCCTCTTTCTGGTGCAAAGTGGGCCAAAAACAAAGAAGAGAGACGGACTCGTGACAGAAAAGCCGATCAGCTGATCATTGATCAGTTTCACGATTGAAGTAGCGGCAGGAAGGTGAGGGAGGGAGAGAGGCAGTCGCTCCATATATCGGTTGTTAAGCTTAACATGGGAACGCTTTACAAACATTCAGAGATGAACTTACACACTTGCTTTACTTCTCTCTGGGATAACTTCCTCGGAGATGAAATGCTGGTTTGGTAGCGAGGCTACAAATACACACAGCCGCTCTATCACGTGAGCACACTGCTCCGACGTGCTACGGTTATGAGCCGAGTTACGCCGTGTTGCAAGTTTTGTGAGGTGCTTTTTTTGATACTTAATGGATCGGATTACATTTTTTATTTTTTACCGATATCCGATCCAGTAATTTAGGTCAGTATCGGACCGATACCGATACGTAATATCGGATCGGTCCATCTCTAGTTTGAACGTTGTATTGCTGTTATGTGGAGGTTTACGTGTTATTTAAACGTTTGAATGTTGTGTGAATGCCGTTTCCTGTTGGCGTTGCTGCTGCGGACTCACTTGTTGGCTCTGGACCCGAGCACGAACGTGCTGCTGTCGCTGAGTCTGGACGGATCCCACTGAAACACAGACAGCATCACTGTGACATCATCACAGCGGCGTCTTTACACCCCTGACATGAAGACAACGCTGTAGAGCACAGCGCCCCCATCAGGTCACTACCCCCGTGTTATTAGGTCTCTGATGATGATGATGATGAAGACATTTATTTCAGGTGAGTTCACCTGTCAATTCAAGCAATGACTCACCTTGGGCCCCTCCCTCTTGATGGGCTCAGACTTGGGCTTCACTCTGAGGACACAGACAGACATCAGTCAGGTGTGTTCATCTACCTGTGCACTGACAATGATGTCACTTATTAGATACTCACACAGAGAAGGTCAGAGGTCGATCAGATGAGGCCACAGGACCTGGACGCATCTTCCTCTAAGGACAGGAAGTGATCAGAGTCAATGATTGCATCAGTCGTGCGTGAGTGTGTGTGTTTGGGGGGTGGAGTTACCTTCTTGTGCAGCGGGCTTCCTCTCTGGCTGCAGTCGTCATCAGCAACTCGTTGCCTCTGTGGGAAACAAACAGGTGAGGCATGTGACTACCTTCCCAGGTAAGCTGCCTGCTCCTACACCTACCTTCATCATCGCCTCTGGCACCACCCTCTTCACCTCAGCCTCCGGAAACAGCTGCTTGGCCTGGAGATGAAATCACAGGAAACAGATCAGGCTTTAAACTCAACACAGCTCACTAACGCACTAATCCGGCTTCACAGGTACACCTGTCAGGTGAGTTCAGGTGGTCTCATGAGCATCAGAATGCCTCACGTGTTCGAGGACGTTCCTGCACGCCTCCTTAATCAGGTGATCGGTCTGAATGTCGTCTCCAACGTTCTCCTTCACATTCTCTGCCGCCTTCTCGAAGAACTGCAACACAAACACACCTGCTCGAACCCGTGCACAGGTCAAACCAAATAACTCCACCCCCTCCTCTTTCAGTGTGACTGCTGACCTTCTGATATTTACTGAACACAGCCATGATGTCTTGGTTGAAGCTGGGCTGGAGCACGGCGCGCAGCAGGTCCATGGACACCTGAGGATCCGTGTAGCTGCACAGACAGGTGAGGACAGATGAGCAGGTCTGTCTCCACGTCCTGCTCAAGGTGAAACACTGACACACCTGGACTCCCGTTGTCTGAGTGTTGTTGATAACGTTTTTTTAAAAACAAACTGAATGGCCGCGTTTACCTTTCCCTTCCTGTGAGCTCAGAGGTCTGCGCTACGAAGCCTGGCTTATCCAGGTGGTTAACCCTGGTTTTCATCACCATGGTAACTAACACTGTGAACCTCACCTGCTCCAGAGCAGGTTAAGATGCAGATCAGAGATCAGAAAGTAAGACATCACTTCCTACTGATCAATGAGCACTCCAGTAAATAGCGTCAGCATCCCTGGAAGATCCCTCGGACGGCTGCGGGGACAGTGGGAGGGTGTGAGGATTTTAACAACAATAGCTGTGTCCAAATTCATGGGCTGCATCCTCCTGAGGACCCGGCCTTCGCGGTCTACGTGGGCCGGGTCCTCAGAAGGTTGGGTAAGCCGGAAGTAAACGGCTGGGGAAATTGGACGGTCTAGCCTTCAGATTTGTGTCACCGCTGTCTCGGTGGAGTTTAATAAACTCAGCCGTCTGCTCCTTGCTATCTAAAATATAACAGGACACTGGCGTAAATTCTCGACCGTCTCACACTTCTGTTTAATCAGTTTTCTGTTTGACGTTTATTCAGCTGTGTGAAAACCAAGGAGGAACCCACCCGGGGGATTAATAAAGTTTTATTTTATCTAATCTAATCTAATAACTTTAATCTCAGCCAAACCGATTTACTCATGAACAAACAAAACACTGAAAAAAAGCCAAACAATAACATTTCTAGGTTGTCTAAGTGACTTATATATTACGTTTAACCAGAGTAGCGAAAGTCCGCGGTGATCTGAAAATGATGTGCCGGGAGTTGTGCCGTTCTCGGCGGCTTCAGTGGCCCTGGAGCTCCCGGCTAGCTATCGAGCTGGTGGGTAACAGATGTCTCCGAAAATGTCGAAGCACTTTTGCAAATATGTGATATCTTGATAAACCGAGCAGATATTTGAAGTTTACACAGCTACATTCTCGCCTGAAAATATGTTAAAAGTTTATTTTGTGACCCAGAAAGATTAATAAGAGTAATTTTAAAACTTAGTAGCGGCCGCCATTGCCGGAAAGTGGAGTTTGGCTGAGCCGCGCTATGAATTCTGGGATATGGTGGGCCACGAAGGACACATCCGACCCATCCTTCAAATTCGGGGAAAAGGAGAACGCATTTGTCGGCTGCATTCGGAGGAGTCTACGAATTTGGACAGCCTTCGGCGCGTCGCTGTGACGTAATCGGTCTACAAATGCATCCTCAGGAGGATGCAGCCCATGAATTTGGACACAGCTAATGTCTTTGTGTTTCCCTGACGACCATCAGTAACCAATGATAAATCACCTCAGCTTCAATTCTTGATTGTTTTCTGTTGGTAGTAAACAGTTTGTATCTTCGAGCATTAATATGTGATCCTGAAACAGCACACCTGCACTGTTCCGGCTGAACCCAGGTCAGATTTGTATTAAGCCATACACAGCAGCGAGTCTGCAGCTGAGAGCATAACAACTACAGCTGTCAGGAGCGCGGGACGTTTTCACTCGGTCTGTTATTCACGAGCGGCCGTACTTTAATAAACCAACTGAATGAAGCACAAACCGTACGTCGCATTGTTTCCTTCATCAGGCTGAGGGACAGGAAGCTTTAACGTGCAGCCGCCACCTTAGAAACAAACAGCAGTGTGAGCGCGCTCAGTGACAAAACTATTAACTAGAGGCAAGATGTTTACGGAGTGCGACAAAAGTCTGAACAACTGTCTCATTTGCATTTTACTGATATGCTTTAATGATCTTTGCAGTAGGTGGCGCTCATAGGGATCGTTTTCTGTGGACGAACAGTGATGTGAGACGTGAAATGCCCGTTTGCAATTGGTCACAATCACAAAAAACCTGCCCCTTTCATGTGAACGTGCAGGAGAAAGCCTCGGTGAACTTAGTGAGGTGATAACCAGCTTCATGTGACCTCCAATCTGGATCACCAAACTCAGGGTACGTGGATCCAGCCAACAGAAAGAAATCCTGGATCTCGTCATAGTACAGAGCCGCGGCCATCACAGGAAGTACGAGCCAATCAGATCCAACGGTCCACTTACCTGACCATCATGTGAGAGCGCCGTCCTCGTCTTTGGATCTGTCTGTGTTTGATCATCAAGTTCCACGGCTTCTACACACACACACACACACACACACACACACACACACAGATGAGTGTAACTGTATGAAGTGTGCGCAGGTAAGAGCAGAGGCCACAGGACAGGTAAGCACACCAGGACATTTTCAACCCAACGTTATTTAGAAAACACAGAGTGTGACCGTGTGCAGGTGTTCAGGTGAAGCGCACCTGTGTTTCCCGACAAATATTAACATATAGTAAAAGATTGCTTCCTACAGAGTAATGGATTACTTTCACCTGAGCAGGTATTTGGCTTATCCTGACAGTAGACACGTGACTCAAACCACCTGACAGCGAACTCTGACAAAATCACACCAAAAAGCGGGGGCCGGGGCTCCGTCTATTTCCTGGAGTTACCCCGGCCACCGTGTTTAGGTTTATTCCGTGACTGTGACGTCATCAGTTTTAATAAAAGAAATATTCACGGTGTCGTGTGACCGGATGTTTGTGCGGTGGCTCGCGGCCTCACCGGGCTCTGCTCCGGGTGGTCCGGCTGCTCCGGCCCGTCCTGCTGCAGCCAGTCCCGGCCTCCGTCACTGCGGTGCGCCCCCATTTGTTCCGATCCGGGTCCAACCGGGCCAAAGACCGCGCTAACGTCAATCAGCGGGCACTAAAAGTGTTTACGGTTACTGCCCCGAGCTGACCGACGATCAACTGATACTCACCAATCAATAATCGATACGTGACTACCACTCTGCCTGTTTATTGTCTGTTTCCCGGAAGCTTCGCTGCTGCTTCTACCACTTCCGGTAAAACCGAATACAACTGCACTTCCTGTCATCGCTTCACAATAAAAGCACCTCCTTCCTGAGGATTTGTGATCGTAAGTGATGGGTTTAAAAAATCGACTTCTCGATTCAAATCGATTTTGAATAATGTGATATCTGATGAACATCGTCACAAGTTTTCTCTGACTTTCCACCACGACAAAAACACACTTCCTCCACAGCTCTCTCTCTCTCTCTCTCTCTCTCTCTCTCAGTGTGCTCTGCTTCCCTTCAGCAGCATCAGGTAATGTTCACATGTTGATTCATGGTTTTCTTCAGTTTTTGATCTACTGCAGAATAATTTTAAGGTTATCTATAAAAGGTCAGGCCAGGCAAATCTGCTTCATGTGTTTCTGTTTTATCCTCAGTTACTTTGACACAAAGGCCTCTGCTGTGATGCTCACACCTCTGTTGAAGTCTCAGTGTCAGCTTTGTTTTATACACAGATATAAAAAAATTTTACTGATAAATGATCAGAATTAGAATACTTGTGACTGTCTGTGTAACTGTCCCTGAGACAGTTAAAATAAAGTTAGTTATTTCATATGTTTCTGTGATAGATTCATGCTTAATTTAGTTCTTTTATTTATAAGATAAGATGATAAAAGTGTAACATTGATTAAAAAACATGTCTAAAATATCTGATTACAAAATATGGGTTTGTTAAATATGTAAAGTGCTGTAAGTTTGTATGAGGTAAAGTTTGTTTGGAGTTTGGTTGAGAGCACAACCATGGCATTGTAGAGCTAGCATGGATACAGAGCTATAGATGCATATACAGCCTCAACGTTAATGTTATTCTGCATGTGGTCCAAGAGGTGCACACGGTATGGTTTCATATATATTGTTTATATAATGTTGCATGTGTGTTCTACATTGGTAATAAGAGGACATTTTCATTGATATCCATTATTTTGCATTTTTTCTGTTCTGCTTGCTCAAGACTGTTTATGGACACTGACATGAGAGACTGATAAGCTCAAAACATTTATGTTGTAAACTTTGTGTTTCTTCAGTTTTCACGGTGTCTGAAGACAATAAAAGTGTGTGAGAGAGAGAAATAAATTTCCGAAGACATCATGATGTGCGGCCATTCTTTGTTGGACCCCTGTAGTTACAGTCTGAGTCAAAAATGAATCGAATCAGTTATAGAAATCAGTGGCGACATTCAGCCCTGAACAGGTGTGCCAAATCAAAAGTACAAACCTGATCGCTATCATCACGTGACTCACTAATTTCATACTGAGCACAATGTAAAAAGGAGATAAATACTGACAGGCACCAAACATATTGTGGCGAGCTCAGACAAGGAGGAGACAGAGGTTTCGTTCGGTCTTGCTTCCCGCCGTGTTAGCCAGGGAGCACAGCTGTTTATTTGGATTTTAACTGGAGAACACTGCTGCTAGCAAACTGCTCAGCGCAGCACTAGCACAACAACAACAAAAAAAAGGTGCTCTCTCACCCGGAAAAACACACAGACGCCGAGAGAGCGCGTCCTCTGTAACCATGGCAACATGACAACAAAACATAACTGTCAGAACAAACCCCGAACAGCCCTGGCCCACTACATAGCCCCCACCTAAGGGGTCATTCGTCCCCGACAACCCCATTACCCCACACAAAGTCCTGCAAATGTCCAGGTGTCTTCTTCTGGCGCACCGGCCGATCTCGACCGGCGGGGGAAAAGTCACTCGGATCAGAACATGGGGTGCCACCAGCATCCCCTGCCCCGGTGTCTGCTGGCGCGAGGGGTCGGTATGGTGAAAGCCTGTCCTGGTGCAACACCACCATGCGCCCCGGGCCCGGCATGCGGCTACGGTACACCACTTCTGTTAGCCGCTCCACGACCCCCGCCGGTGCTTGCCAGTGACTGCAGAGTTTGGGGGACACTCCTCTCTTGCGAACCGGGCAGAGAACCCCTCCCCCCGGCACTTGGTGTCGTAGGCTCTTTTCTGTCGTACTCCGGCGCTGGCCTGGGCCTGGCGGGTGTAGTCATGAACCACCTGCAGCCGCTCCCTCAGCCTCCTGTAGTAGTCCATCTCTGGCCCACCATCAATCTCCGGCTCGGGGGGGGACCTGAACACCAGATCCACAGGCGTCCGGAGCTCCCGCCCAAACATCAAAGCGGCAGGTGTGCACTGGCTGGACTCCTCGACCGCAGTCCAATATGACCAAAGGACCAGGGGCAGATGTCGGTCCCAATCCCGCTGGTGACGGCTGGTGAGAATGGCAAGCTGGGTGGCCAGCATGCGGTTAAAGCGCTCGACCAAGCCGTCGCTTTGCGGGTGGAGCGGTGTGGTTCACGTCTTCTCCACCCCCAGCCGCCGGCAGATCTCCCCGAAGACCTTCGATTCGAAGTTACGCCCCTGGTTGCTGTGGCGCTCAGCCGGGACCCCAAAACGGGTGAACATCTCCTCCACCAGCTTCTCCGCCGTCGTCATTGCACTCTGGTCCGGCACTGCGTAGGCCTCCGGCCACTTTGTGAAATAGTCCATAGCCACCAACACATACCGGTTCCCTGACTCCATAACAGGGAAAGGCCCTAGGACGTCCACTCCCACTCGCTCCATCGGGGCCCCCACCAGGTACTGTTGAAGGGGGGCAGTTGAGTCGGGCCCTTCTGTGCCGTGCAGGTGTCACAGCAGTGCACGTGAAGTTCCACATCCCGTCGACAGCCAGGCCAGTAGAACCGTCCCCTGAGACGGCGGAGAGTTTTGGCATTCCCATAGTGGCCGGCCCCCACCGAGCCGTGGACAAGCTCGAGCACCTGCGACCGCAGCGACCGAGGCACCAACAGCTGCAGGAGATCTCTGCCCTGACCAGGGGCCCGCCATCTCCGGTACAGGAGGCCGTCGTGGGTCTCCAGGTTGTTGTACTGGGAGTAGTAGGCCTTCACTTTGGGCTCCTGTCCCGACACCCCCGTCCAGTCTGGGTGTTGCGCCGCCTCCAGCCAGGCCCCCACCTGAACCAATGTCGCGTCGGCCTCCTGCTCCCGCTTCAGCTGCTGCGTGGTCAATGGGAGCCATCCCCCTCCGCTGGCTGTGGCCTGAGCAGTAGCCACGCCCAACGCCTCCTGGGCCCGCTCCTCCTGTCGCAGACAGTAGCGGCACTCGACGGCCATGCAGGGCCGTCTGGAGAGGGCATCAGCGTTGCCATGCTGTCGACCTGCCCAATGTTGGATCTTGAAGTCGTAGCCCTGAAGGACCTCCAGCCAGCGGGGCACCTGACCTTCTGGGTGTTTGAAGTTCAGGAGCCAAGTGAGAGATGCATGGTCAGTGCGCAGGAGAAACCGGCAGCCATGCAGGTATGGCCGGAAGTGCCGCACCGCTAGCACTATGGCCAGCAGCTCCCGCCGGGTCATGCAGTAGTTCCTCTTGGCTCGCCCCAGAGCACGGCTGAAGTATGCCACCACTCGTTCTCCGGCCTCGTCCTGCTGGGAAAGGACTGCCCCGACTCCTACATTGCTAGCGTCAGTGTCCACAATGAAAGGTCGCCAGGCGTCGGGGTAGGCCAGGACTGGGGCTCTGGTGAGGGCCTCCTTCAGCTGTGCAAAAGCCGCAGCGCAGGCATTACCCCAGCCAAACGGCTGGCCCTTGTCAGTCAGGCGGTGGAGGGGGCTGGCTATCGTCACGAACCCCTTGATGAACCGATGGTAGTAGGAGGCTAGGCCCAGGAAGCTCCGCAGTTCTTTGACGTTCGAGGGTGTCGGCCAGTCCCGGACTGCAGCCACCTTTGCGGGATCGGTGGCGATACCTTGAGCGCTGATCACATGGCCTAAGAACGTGGTCTCTCTCGCCAACAGCCGGCACTTCACAGGGTTGAGCCGCAGCCCAGCTCGATGGATGGCACTGAAGACCTCGCTCAGGTGAGACAGTGCACTGTCGAAGTCGCCACAGTGCACCAACAGGTCATCCAGGTACACAACACAGCGGCTATGAGGGATGTTCACGAGCACCCTCTCCATCAGCCTCTCAAACGTCACTGGCGCATTGCAGAGCCCAAATGGCATGACCCTGAACTGCCACAGCCCCTGTCCAATGGTGAATGCAGTCTTAGGCCTTGCTTCGGGGGCTAGCTCCACCTGCCAGTAACCGCTGTGTAGGTCGAGGGAGCTGAACCAGCTGGAGCCGGTAACATGATCTAGGGCCTTGTCGATCCGTGGAAGCGGGTACGAGTCCTTCTTGGTGACTGCATTGAGACGGCGAAAGTCCACGCAGAACCTCGGGCTGCCATCCTTCTTTCCCACTAGGACCACGGGTGCCGCCCATGGGCTGTTGGACGGCTCGATTACCCCAGCCGCAGCCATCTCACGGATCTTTTCCTCCGCCACCTGCCGTTTTGAGAGGGGCAGCCGGTGTGGGCGCAGACAGATGGGTTGAGCAGAGCCGGTGTCGATGGTGTGCTGGACCAGCCACGTCTGCCTGCAGTCTTTGTCACTGGCGGCAAAGATGTCCACATTCTCATCCAGGAGGCACCTCAACCGCTGGCGCTGGTCAACATTGAGACCTACGCTGCTGCGCTGCCACAGGTCACCAACAGCCTCGGTTGTCTCGGTCGAGGGAGATTTGTTGGGCTGAGAGGCTGGGGCTAAGGTGAGTAGAGATGACCCGGAGCCACCGGCACCCGAAATCTGCTGAGCGGCAGCTGCCTGACACCTGTCTCGTCTGGCTCTTGTCCCCTCCGCTACCTGCTTTTGACCGCACTGGAGGGCAAGAGTCTCTGTGCCAAGAGTGATAGCCAGCTTTGCGGTGTCGACACAGGGCCCCCAGCGGGTCAGCAGATCAAGGCCGATGATGCACTGGTCTTGAATGTCAGTAAGCCAGAAGTCGTGCACCAGCTCCAGATCCGTCACTCGGATCCGCAACAGTTTCTTCCCCCACATATCAGTTCTCTCCCCCGTCACTGTCATCAGCTGGATGTCGGTGGGCGACCAACCCTTCACCAGTGGCCCGGACGTTCCAGGGAGCACGCCAGGTCGTATTAAGGAAATGGTAGACCCCGTGTCCACCAGGGCCTGGCATGGCTGGTCCATAACACAGCAGCTCAGGTAGAGTCCCTTGAGGTGCCCAACTCGGCCCACGACCGTGCCTCGTCCTTGGAGGGGGACAGGAAGCTGGAGCGGTGGTCACCTTGCTACACCGCTCCCACCCCGTTTCCCTGAGGCTGCGTAGTTCTGGCCTTCGGGGCAGGTGCTGGGCAGTCATGTGCCACGTGACCAGGCTCATCGCACCGGTAGCAGCGGTTGGTCGGTCGACGAGGGCACCTCCAAGGCACTGAGGGCTGCAGCTGGCATATCTCCGCGACCTCCCCCTCCCCGCCGCAGTCTGCGGCTATGATTTGGGGGTAGTTTGTGGGGGGCACCTGCTGGTTATGTTGCGAGGTGAGCACCAGCTCGGCCCTTTCAGCCTCAAGGAGCACCTCATGGAGAGTTTGAGGCATGGCCAGGAGGAGGTGTTGGCGTAGTCGCTCTGGAAAAAGTCCTCGCAGAAAAGCATGCAGGCTAAGCTCCTCACGGGCTGCTGCTGGGAACTCCGGGTAGCCACGATGAGCATACAGCAACACGTCCGCCGCAAAGGTGCCCAGGCTCTCCCCCGGCCGACGGCTCCGGTTGGTCGGCTGCTCTCTGCTCTGATCAGTGGAGTGCCGCTGCCCGAATCGCCTCTCGAGTGCCACGGTGAGGGCCTGGAGCTCATGCTGCTCTGATCTGCAGTGCATCTCCCTCCAATGCTAGCGCTAGGTGTGTAGCAGCCTCCTCATCGCTCCAGCCACTATGTCTTGCGGCTAGCCGAACTTGTGAGAGGTAGGGCTCTAGCGGGGTTAGCCCGTTGTATTTCGGTACCTTAGCTGGCGTTGTAGGCATAACTGCTCGCAGTTGGGGACTCGGTGTGTCGGTCGACAGAGGCAGCCCATGAAGCATTGCCCTAGCGTCTGTCGCGACGGGCCGCCGCCGCGGTGCGCTCGCGCCATCGGGACCCGTCGGGGGACTTACATGGCCGCTCGCTTCCTCTCTCTTCAATCGCCAGCTTCCCAAGCAGCGGATGCTCTCCTTGACAGCTTGCTCCAGCCTCTGAATGTCTCTCTCCATTATGGCGAGGGTGAGCTATCCCACTTCTGACACCAATGTGGCGAGCTCAGACAAGGAGGAGACAGAGGTTTCGTTCGGTCTTGCTTCCCGCCGTGTTAGCCAGGGAGCACAGCTGTTTATTTGGATTTTAACTGGAGAACACTGCCGCTAGCAAACTGCTCAGCGCAGCACTAGCACAACAACAACAAAAAAAGGCGCTCTCTCACCCGGAAAAACACACAGACGCCGAGAGAGCGCGTCCTCTGTAACCATGGCAACATGACAACAAAACATAACTGTCAGAACAAACCCCAAACAGCCCTGGCCCGCTACAATATTATGTAAAACATAAATACTAAAATTATACAAAATGTTAAAAATTACACAAATTCCAAAATTAGATGTCATCATATCACTGAACTCTTTTTTTAATGCGAGTGCACGAGCTGTAAAAGGACAAATCATAAACGTGGACAGGTGTGCTGTCAGCAGGTATAGGAAGATAAAAGCATCTCAGCTGTCACTCAGATGATTACTGCAGTTTGTTTTGTTTTTTATTTCTAAGATCCAGCACAGTTTTTTTTTGCTGTGCAGTGTGACGAAGAATAAATGCATCAAAATGTCATTACCATGTGCACCAACCACTGCATGTTCTCAGAGAAAACTCGCTATTTTAGTCTGTCCTGTTCATGGTGATGGACCCTGGCAGGCAGACTCCAGGGTGACATCACAGGTGAGCTTACAGGTTAGAGTGTAACACTGAAAACTGACTAAACGTGAAGTTTGTTTAAACTGTCATCACACAGGAACGACAAATAAAACCTGCAGATATTCTTACTGTAGATGACAAACATTTACACTGGTGTGACTGTGTGAGGTCATGTGACTGTAGCAGAAAGAGGAACACCACTGGTTTTACTGGTTTCAGATTTTACTGGAGTACAGACACTATTTACAACCTGCAGAGGGGACAACAAACAAGACAGACCACTTCCTGTTTACAGCCAGGCTCTGGCGAGCCGCCACCTCCAGCAAGGCATCTACATAACAGACAGTTAAAGATGAGTGAACCCAGCAGGTGAGATGGATGAAGTGAGATGTCTGCAGCACTTTTAGCTCTGCCCTCTGACAAACACTTGGAGTTTGTGCACAAGGAACTGGGCACATGGACGCAGCTATGACCAAGACACACACCTATGGAGGCGGAGCCAGTGGATGAGCCTGTGATTGCATCACCGGAGCATCATGTGGCTGCCAGAACAGCATATCACAGCTCAGTATTCACTGTGACATCATTGCAGTGAGTACTGGATGGTGGAACCACAGTGCTCTGCTCACGTGCACACTCCTGGTTTTGAGTTAATCCACTACCATTCTTACATGTGAGCGAACGTCACAACGACAATTACGTTCACATATAAAAATCCGCTGTTCCATCGCGTCCTGCGTCACGTTTCTCCTGGTGAATTTGCTCCCATGGAGACAGATTATGATGGCATCTCTGTGAGCGACTCGGCTCGCCAAGAAAAGTGCGAAAAGTTTCATAGTGAGGGCAGCATTTAAAGGCACGCCATCACACAACGGCGACTAAGACAGTTCATGTCAGGGTTTGATGCCAATAACACGTCCACAGTGGCGTCCTGTGGTGCTTTACATTACTGTCACATGTCGAAGCCGTGACAAACGTTCTTAATGTGACCAAACGAGTGAAGCTGCAGCGGCACGAAACACCTGAACACATGACCTCGTGCTGAACGGGAAAAGGAACGTAAGAATGGCGGTGCTCGCTCTGAGGTTCAGGAACATCTTCGAAATAGTTCACGCACAGCGGATGATGATGAAGATGAGGTGAGGAGGAGGAGTCTGTCTATCGCAGCTTTGTCGCTTTGGTTTCACACCGTCTCTTTAAATTAAAACATCAACAAGCTGTACACTATATACACTGCTGCCAGCCCTGGAAACAGACGCCTCATTGGACCACAGCCAGCCAATCACAGAACAAACATTTGTTGTAGTGTCAGGTTACTGAGTGGGAGGAGCCAGAGAGGAGAAAAGCGGGAAAAAATGTTTGAAACACATTTAACAAAAAAAAAACAAACAAAAAACACACACACAAAGAAAACTCCAAAAAGTTTAAATTAAAAAAAAACTTTAATTTTTCTGACAAACGTTTGATGAACCTGAAAAAAAAAAAAAGACGTTAATGACAAGCTGTCGTGTTCACACAAATGTCTGTCAGTTTGATTACATGAGACCCCACCCCCTCAGCCTCAGTGACCCCGCACTCTGAGGCGTCTGTCTCCGAGCATCAGTCTGAATCTGACTCCACCTCCTCCCACCTAACTGTTAATCCTCCACCTCCTCCACCTCATGAGTAGTCCATTTCCCCGCACTGACTGGCCGGGCCATTATGAGTAGGCGGGACCAGAAGCAGGACTGAAAAAAACAAAAACAAAATCAAACCCACGAAAAACAAAGATCTGTCCAATAGAAACAGTAGCTGCCTTATTGACCAATCAGAAAGCCCTATGGGTGCGGGGACCAGAGTCCTCCGTGGTCACAAGTGACATTACAGGTGAGGGAGGGGTTTATTGCCGCAGCTCCAAGTCGCTGCTCACTGATTGGCTGTGATGCTTGTTGCTGAGCAACAGAAGCCACAGCTGAACAAGAATCAGCTGCAGGTTTAAAAAAATAAAAAAAAATAAAAAAGCTCCAGAGCTTTGACCAATCACAACAGAGCGGGGTTAAGCCAGCAGAGGGTGGGGCTAATTCAGGCTTCGCCCGCCCCCTGGTGGTATGTGGCATTATGGATAAACAGTTGCTACAGGTGCTGGTGAGGGACAATCTGAACGAGACAAGTCAGAAAACAAAACTTTAAACAACTGTCCAATAGGTGATAGGGCGTGTCCTCCACAAGTCCCGCCTACACGGTCGACACTTTGTCTCGAGGACTGCTGCTGCTTCCGCTGCCACTATCACCGCTGCTGTTGTTGTTGTTGTTGTCATGGCCACCGGGTGACAATACGCTACTCTGTGTCCTATCAGATGTTTTGGGGGCGGAGTCTCTATCTCCAGGAGAGATGTGGGCAGGGCCAGGGGACGACAAGGAGGAAGTACGGGTGGAAGAGGCGCGGTACGCTGCTGTCAGCTCGGCCAGACGCTCTGGAGTAGGCGCCCACTTCACAAAGCCGGCGTCGTTCTGCAGGAAGAGAACCGCAGTACCGTGTACAGCCCGGTAGTACATCTCGTCCCTGAAAATATATAAAGTAATCAGAGTATAGGGTACTACAGGTCAATCAGAGTAATTCAGCGTACACAGTATTAGTATTACAGTAGTACTACAGCACTATAGTGCGAGTACCTTTTGCAGATGTGCTGACTCCCTGATCGGTACTCATGCTCGTAGGCGGGAATGCTGAGTTGATGACGCAGGAATCTACTTGCTTCCATACGAGTCAGAGCTGGAGTCACAGGGTCACGCCACTCAGGCACGAACACGATGAACGACAGAGGCTCCGAGGACTGGTCCAACAGGTCCTGACAGAAACAGGAGACCGGATCAGAAACCCTGGATCACAGTCCCTTTCAGAGGCCGGATCAGAGACTAGTACTGACCTCAAAGTGCGTCACCATGGCGTCCATCAGCTCCTCACAGAACGGCGGGTTGGCTTCAAACGAGCCGCTGACCGGACAGAAGGACAGGAAGGGCCTGAAACACACGCCAGATTGTTACGCTGGGACAGGGAGAGTGGACAGACTGTGCAGCGGAGTGTCCAGTTGTGTCACCTCACCCTCTGGACCCGAAGAAGCCATCGGTATCAGGGAAGGCGGAGCAAAACTGTTTGAAGTAGCAGTTAAGTGGCGAGGCAAAGCACTCGAAAGAAACACCAAACTGACGGTTCAGCGTCTCAAACACCGACACCGGCAACGCCCCCTGCAGGCCACTCCCCTCGTTAGCACCGCTGCCGAACATCACCTGCACGCACACACACACACACACACACACACACACACACCTATTTAGCTCTGAGCAGCTGATGAGGCAGGTAAACAGAGCGAGCACGCCGTCAGCTGACCTGGTATCTCTTCAGGAGGCACCAGACTCTGGACAGGAACTTGTCGAAGCGAGGGTCGTCTATACAGCTGTACCTGTACAACAGCTCCTGCAGCGAGACAGGTGAGAGGGAGAGACAAACGGGACAGATTAGACAAAGTAATCTGATTACAGTGCGATACTGACCAGCTTTTTGATGAGTACTTTGATTACTCTTTTGAGTCCTTGTGTTACTATGTAAAAAGTAAACCGATTACACCGGGGGTACTGACTAGGTTGCTGTAATGTACTCGGATTACAATTTTAAAGGTAATCAGATTACCACTGACCAGCTTGCTGAAGTGTCCTCTGTTAACTTTGACCATCTCTCCTCTAAAGCGTAGACACGCCATGTCATTCTCAAAGTGAAGCTCCACACGGGGCAGCGCCGGCGACGGGATCGCCAGACGCACTGGGTAACAGTAGACAAGGCGGGACTGCGGCGGGGACGCACACGCCTCTGAAACACGCAGAGACAGAACACTATGGGCTCAGACAGCCAGGTGAATAATACACAGGACAGCAGCTGAAGTGTGTGTACCAGTGGGCGGGTCCTGCAGCAGGCTCAGGTGTGTCTGGCGCAGGCGGCGGCTGTACTCCGCAGACAGCTGGTAGATCTTGGAGCAGATTCCCTCTACAGAATCTTTGGCGACAGCAGCAACGTGAGGACCGCACTGCTGCCTCAGGTGCTCCAGACGGTCCTGCAGATACACCAGTGACAGTCACAGGCGACTTGTACAGGTGATCTACAAGCAATCGTGTAATGAGTACAGATGAAGCGAAAGTCACAGGTTACCATGTAGTCCTCCTTGCTGGCGGAGTGATCTCGGCGCAGCCAGTTCATCGTGTCCTCGGCGTTCCATTTCACCACTTTCCTGCTCTCCGGGCTCGCATTCCTGCATGGGTGACAGGTCAGAGGTCAGAGTGCGGGCCCATCTGGTTATCTCAGCAGGATTGCAGTTGGTCAGCTGGGTCCTACCTGGAGTCGATCATCTTCTTGGCAGCTTCGGCGTATTTAAAGAGCAGCTTCCGAGCCTCCTCTTTGTACTTAATGCGAGACAACCTGTCACACACAAACCAATCACTGATCAATAGATGAATCTGCACGTGATCTCTGATCAATAAATTCACTCAATTTCTAGTGTCAGAGATTTATCACTCAACTAAAAGCAAATCTCATGTTCTCCTCACAGCAAACGAAAGTCAGGAGCACGAGACGCAAACGCCTCTCGATTTTAAAGTCACCTGATGGGAATGTCGTTCATGACCTCTCGGAACATCGATGGGGAGATAACAGGGTCACAGTCACTGGGCAGTAAGGGGTCGTGACCTTTGTCAATTACTTTCCTCTCTAGCAGCCAGCGGTTGAAGGACTCCCGGGGCGGATCAATACCTGAAGCAGAGAACCAACACCTGGTCAGAGCTCACGTTCACACATGCCTGTCATACCCATCAATGAACACTCGGGCTTGGACGGCTCCAAAGTCTCTGATGACCTTTGACCTTCACCCTATCTGAAGATGTGTTCTCCCGCCACCTCTCACCTGTGGGGGAGGAGCTACCTGTACACAACCTGCAAGTGTGGCATACCTTCCCTCTGGTGGCACAGCTCGTGGTAGTGCTGCCTCAGCTTGGTGACCAGCTGCGCTCGCTGGAGCTCAATCTCGGGGTGGGGGGGCAGGTGGTGGCTGGCGGGGGCCTGCTCTCGGATCACGGCGTTGGTCTGCACGTCCAGGTCCCAGTAGATCCTGAAAACACCGACCAATCAAAAAAGTCCTTCGACAAAACAAAACAAAACAACATGCAGTACTCACACAGCTGGTCTGTATGGTGCGGGGGCAGGGCTCGGTGTAGTGGGTGTGACGGACTGGGCCTGTTTGTCCTCAGGGGCGGAGCTCCAGGGTTTGACCCCAGGAGTGCTAGGAGAGATGGGCGTGGTCGGCTCCACCTGGTAACAGACAGACCTGGTCAGGGTTCGCTCACCTGCACTCGGAGCATCTTTAGCTACATGCATCACCCTACTCACACTCTGCTGTGATTGGTTGTCAGGTTACTAATCGTGGCACAGGAAATGTAAGGTCAGTACGTCAGCCAATCACAGCAGACCATCTTTCTGGCTCATCCAACCTAGGACTCAGTTTTACCTTTGCACGTTTGAAGCTGTTAGGTCCTCCCCCCTGCTCCTCGGAGCTCCTCCTCTTCCTCTGACCATTACCAAGGTTACTGTCCCCGCCCTCTGCAGGAGCCGCATTTAGACCTAAAGGATCAGACTGCAGACACAGATCGGTACCTGATCAATAACTGCACATCGATCAATAACTGTAACCAATAACCACAGGCGATACTCACAATGACATCATGCTGGCCGAGCACTGGCACCTCCCACAGGCTCTGATTGGTGAATCTGTTGAAGTAATATGGCCGATTCTCCCGCCGAGACCAACACTTGGACCATCCAGCCTGAACCAACTCATCTGGGGGGGAGAGAGAGAGAGGGTCATCAGAGTAAGAGTCCGGTGAGTGGGACAGGTGAGAGGCAGTCGGGCATACCTGGGAGCTCAGGTGCTTTAGAGGCAATGGACGGAGAAAGGGGTGGTCCCCCAGATGAGGCAGAGCCAGAGGGAGCCAGCATCATGGCCGCCTCCCCCTTCGCCGATCCCTGGCTGTCATTCGACATCTTGGCTGTTAGAGTCAGAATGACATCACGTGCCTTCAAAACAAAACACAGGTGTGACTGAGTCAGACAGGTGTGCAGCTGCACTCAGAAGTAGGGGTGGGTTTCTAAAAAATTTATTTGAGTTTGAATAATCTGGTATCGATTTGAAATATAAATGTATTTTGACAGAAACGCCAGAATCTCAGCTCATTTCAACACTCGCCAAACAGCAACGATTAACGAGCAGGTAAAAAAAATGTAAACACAGATGGATGATGGTCCACGGTACCTACACACCGTCGGGGCTGAAAGCCGACATCTCTTCGTCACTCTCAGACCAAAATTCACTGAACCAGCAGCAACAGAAGATCCAAACTACGCTTCACGTTTGATATACATGGTCACGAGTTTTCTCTGACTTTGGCTGTTTTGATTCCACTACGATAAAGTCACACTTCCTGCACAGCTCTCTCTCTCTCTCTCAGTGTGCTCTGGTTCCCTTCAGCAGCATCAGGTAATGTTCACATGTTGATTCATGGTTTTCTTCAGTTTTTGATTTACTGCAGAATATTTTTAAGGCTATCTGCTATAAAAAGTCAGGCCAGGAAAATCTGCTTCATGGTTTTTTGTTTTATCCTCAGTTACTTTGACACAAAGGCCTCTGCTGTGATGCTCACACCTCTGATGGAGTCTCAGTGTCAGCTTTGTTTTATACAAAGATATAAAAATATGGACATGTTCTGATAAATGATAAGAATTAGAATTTTTATGACTGAGTGAAAATCAGTGAGGACACCCAGCCCTGCTCAAAGCGCCATACAGATCAGACAAACTCATCACTAGTTTGATCAACGTTACAGGTGCTCGTTCAGGTGTGTGTTTGCGCGTGCATGTATTCAGGCATCTGTGTGCGTGTGTGTTGTGGCGGTCTCGGTGCTTGCTCCGCTCCCGCGGGTTAATGTGGCGCGCTGACGTCAGACGGCGGCAAACAGCCGATCGGTGGTTAAACTGATCACAGTGATCGATGGGCTCAGACAGATTTAAGCGCGCTGTCGACACGTTTGATCGTGTTTTCTTACACGCAGAAACGAACGCCATGGTTACACGCATGCGCGGTGCAGGTTTCCCAAACAAACAGGGAGGAGGGAGAGAGGGGGAGGAGGACAACAAAAGGCTGCGGCGGCTGCTCGGGAGCCCGGGACTGACACGGACATGCGGTGACGGCCGGTCCGGCTCTGCGGTGGGGCCACGCTGGGCAGCACGCGCAGTAAAGGGCGGGTTCGGAACCTTCGCGCGGTCACATCGGCAGTTAGCCGCCATTAGGCTCAGAGAGCCGCGGCTGTTCAGGCGCCACTTCACTCACAAGATGGCGGACACGCCCCTGCCACAGCGTCGCGCGCCCTCACTAACATTTCTGTTCCGTGCTCCGAGCTGGGCCGCCCCGCGCGCCGCTGTCCAGCTCCCACCGGGAGCTGACACCTTCCGCCGCGTGTCGGTGCGCCCAGAGCCGGCCCGCGGGACCGTCGGCGCTTACCTTGGCCGGTTAAGTCGCGGACAGTTGCGGGTTCTGCGCGTTGTTTCGGGTCCTCCGCTCCGCTCCCTCCCCGCCTGCTCAGACATCTTTACAGGGACCCGGACAGAGCAACTGCGCAGGCGCAGCGCCCGACCTGTTTCCTGTCCCGAGGTGTCCCACTGCGGGCGCCATGTTGAAGAGGTCAAAGAGGCTGAAAGCCAAGAGCTGTCACCAAAAACACCCAACAAATAGTTTTAACACACTCACACATCCATGAACGTGAGGCTGACGCCCTCAAAGGTACATTTCAGCCCTAATTTCTTTAATAAGGCACAGAACTCAGGTGGCGTGGCTGTTTTATAACATAGATTTGAGCAATGTTTTGCTCAGCGAAAGACAACATTACAGTAGACATGTACGCTATGTCACTCACTGATCACAAAACTATACTGATTAAACATATCCACTATCTCTAAACCTGCTACTAACTCGGGCTGCTAGAAACTCAGTAGCTCACTAGTAAACAATAATTTACATTTAGATGGAAGTAAAAGACTTGATCTCTACATTCTGGACAAAGGCTACCAAAGAAAATTGTTTCAGAATAAACTTTTTACATTTGAAACAGGAAAACAAAAAAAGCTCAATCAAAAAATGATTATAAGACTCTAATTTTAGCAAAGAGACTCAAAATGGCCCCGAGTTCCCTCATGGATGAACACAATTGGGTTTTATGGCTAACAGACATATAACCAACAATATCACATCAGTGCTGGCTTTTTAGACTACTGTCAACTTTTTGATGATAATGGATTTATGTTACTTTTAGATTTTTATAAACACTGTGGAACACCAGTTCATTTCATAGTCCTTGCATAAAGTGACTTTTGTTCATCCACAGAGACTCTACAGAAACGCTAATAGCTCAGTGACACTAACTGGTGGAACCTTTCCTAGATCTGATCAACAGGCATCAGCCAAGGATGGCCTGTTTCTCCGTACCTCTTTTTACTAGTCATCCAACTCTTAGCAGACCATATTAGATCCAGTAAAATTCAAGGTATTTCTCTGCTGGACAGAAGTGTGATCATCACTCAGCTGGCTGATGCTACTACTGTTTTTCTAAAGATGAAACCCAAATGTCTGCAGCTCTGGAAGCAGTAAAAGTGTTCTGCCTTAGATATGAATATTAACGAGTGTGAACTTAAGGCTGTTAAGGAATGTTCCAGTACATCTATTTGTAATATACAGGTTAAAAATGAAGTGAGATACTTGGAATAATAATTACTAAAGATCAACAAAGAAGGACATCCTTAAAAATGAAGTCTCAAGCAGACTAAAGCAGTGGATCCAATTCCAATTAAGATATCTTTTAAAATTAAAATATTATCCATATCATCGGGAATTTGTATGTGGTCACGTCCCAATCTTTATTATCGCCATCAGACTCGATGTTCTGTTTGGCCTTACAGAAAACTGTACAGATCTATAAAAGAAGCATGATAAAAATAAATATAACTGACCTGGTTATTATTATGGACAAGTTTTATATACATAAGTGTACATTCAGAGGCACTAAGCCATGCATTATTTCCTTTAAAAATGAATTCAAACAGCACATTCAATGTGTTCAATCATCAGAAAACCCAAAAGCAACTAGAAAAATTTGCATTTCCTGCGAAAATGCTGTGTGGATGCCTTAACGCTGAAGCTGTCTGCTGAAAAGCTGAAAAAGATGAAAAGTTGCAAAAAGATGCATGGTGGTGAAAAAAAAACATGTCGCCCTGAGCAGGATTCGAACCTGGCCCTGCTGGTCTCAAGGCAGCTGCTCATGTCACTGAGCTAAACTCTCTCCCTCAAAAAAGAGGAGGAGAGACAGACAATTCTGCTCAAATGAGCAGAAGCTGCTGAGAATTGTGCTGATAAGAGGTGAAAAGGCTGAAAATTTTGCAGAAAAGAGGTGAATCAGCAGAATTTCTGCAGAAAAGAGGCAAAGGAGCAGAAACTTGCGCTGAAAAGAGATGAATCAGCAGAGTTTCTGCTGAAAAGAGGTTTTTTTTCTGAAAACAGCCAAAATAAATGGAATTTGTGCTGAAAAGGGGTGAAAAAAATGAAAATTTTGCTGAAAAGGGGTGAAGAAGCTAAAGTATACCAAATCAAAGTATTTGTGCCAAAACATAGTGTTTCTGCCATATTGTGGTACTACTACATTACAACATGAATACGGATTAAAGATGAAAGAAACTGGCAACAAATTCCTCCACTACAAACCAGTCTGATACCACTTCTTTGCAGTGTTCACGTTTACTAAGGCACTACCCAAAAGGCGCCATGAGAGGGCACTCCAACACAAGAGATGAGGTGAATGAGCAGAATTTCTGCTGAAAAGAGGCAGAAGGTTCTGTATGTAGAAAAAGAAACACTGTTGAACCATGTGTGAAATAAATACATAAATGAAATGAAAGAACAACCTGGTTCTGCTCAAATTCACCAATCAGAGGTACTGCCTCAGTCTGCTTCATCAGACTGTGTACTTGTTTCTGCCATGGAGCGTTAACAAGAATCTGAGGTCCATATTAGAAAAGCTGCTAAAATCATAAAACTTTGCAGAATTGTAATAAATTAGCAATATAAATTACAGGTCTGTGATAGTGTATCAATTTGTAGTGAAAAAAAAAATGTTGAACAAGGTGGGATTGAACCCACGACCTTTGAGCTGCAGAGCCGTGTCATTACTGATTGCGCCACCTGGAAAGGGGGCGGCGGTCTGAAAGACAGATACTTGAGCAGTCAGAAAATAGATCGCGGTGAGAGGCGAAAAACGCCGTTTTTTGGAGTTACAAAACGTCGTGTAACTCAAAAACTAGGAGGGCTAGCGGCATAATTCTTGTACTGGGTGAATCAGCGGACTTTGGTGTACTTTGACTGCGATTTTCATTGCTCTTTGTGCCTCCGTCGTGGAGATATGACGAGAGAAGAAACGGCTTCATTTCCAGAGTTTGAAAACTGAGAGGAGGACCGATTTCCACCCCTCAAACAAACGTAATTCATTGCTCAACGGTAAGATAATTGTAAAAACTGCTTCCACTGTGAGTGTCAGCAGTGTCTGAAGATATATTGGCACAAGCCTCATGTCCTAACTTTGCTTTGTTAAAGAGATATGGCGATTTTAAAATGCCTCCCGTTACAGAATTTCAGCTCTGAATTTCAAAACCTCCCCATAGACTTTGAATGGGGAGTATTGAGACCTTGTGTCACTCCGAGGCAAATTGCAAAAAAACGGTAAATCTCACAATAAAGATAGTGACATTGTCTGAAAGCCAGCAAAAATACCTACGTTTTGATGTATAATTTGTGGGGGTTGAGTGGAAATTGAGTCAGTAGCAAGAAGTTGTTTAGACATGAAGAGAAAATTCAGAACGGACCAGCACTCACTCTGACTTAATTGCATAGCAACCATAGCAACGCATGTATTTTCTGAAAAATCACAATTTTGCAACTGAAAACTTAAAGAGGTATAAAATTAAAACGGTAGAAGATCTGAAAAAGCTGAATCATTCAGGAATAGCCCAATAGTCTGAGAACATTTTAAAGTTTGAATGGAGTTTCTAGGTGAAAGTATGACAAAGTAGTTAAGTTTCAAAAACAAGCAAGTTTTAGCAGAATTGTGGAAGTTTCCCATTCATTTCAATGGGACAAATTAAAGGAAAAAAGTGTAATATTTTAAAAAGTATAACAGTAATAAACACCAAAAGTCATAGCCGGCATTAGCAGAAAGAGCAGAACAGTTTAGAGTTTGAACGGAGAAAATCGGCTGAAAACTGAGGGAGTAGATAAGTGCCAAAAAGTGTACGGAAGCAACTAGGGGAATAATAATAAAGAAGAAAGAGAAACAGGAAAACAATAGTGTGGAAGCCCTTTAGGGCATCCACACAATTAAAACTGTAGAGGCCTCTCTCTGTAGTCTGTTATCGCCCCCTAGGGCTTAAACAATCTTGCTGTAAACTGTTGTTTGCATAGAATCATCCATCCAACCATGCATCCATCATCGGGGGGACGGGGCTATCCCAGCTGGGTGAGAGGCGGGGTACACCCTGTACAGGCCGCCAGTCTGTCGCAGGGCCAACACAGAGAGACAGACAAACATTCACAGCTATGGGCAGTTTAGAGTTACCAATTAACCTAACCCCACTACTAGCATAGGCTTATCCATCGACCCGTTCCCCGACCCTCTCGTCCAATGGGAGAAACCCCAACGTGCAGGCAGCTAGGATACCCACCCCAGGGCGCCGCCTCTCACCAGGGGCAACTCCACACTGAGACAGAGCCCCTCTCCAGGAGCCTGGTTCCAGAGCCCGAGTCGTGCGTTTAGGTGAGCCCGACTATATCCCCTGAGCCCCTGGGATCCCTGGGACATACAAAGCCCTCCACCACGATAAGGTAGCGATTTCTGGAGGCGTTAGTGCAGTATTATTGTATTTTATTTATTTATGTTTGAATTGTTTTTCTCCCCTTGCAACATTCATGAGTGTCATCACCAGAGATGGCTTATTTTTGTGGCCATTACTTTATTTCTTTTATTTCTCTGTTTATTATCGTTGTTTAACACCTGCTAACATCGTTTATCGAGATGTGCACAAGAACATTGTTCTGCAGTGTTCTGTGTTTCAAATAAAGTACGGTTGGTAAAAAAAAAACAGAATTACTTTTTTCTGCCATCCCCCTTTAAACGATCTGTGATTAATATTTGCAATGGAAATTACACATAATGAAATCAGCTGATTTTTGAAGGAAAAAAATCATTTAAAGAGTTTTTTAAGCACAAAATTGGCTTTTACATCTGATCTGTTTCACCGTGTCTAATAAGCTTCATACTTCAGCTTCATGATTTCAGCAGAAATCACTACATGACTGAAACACAAACTTCATGCCTCTTGATAGAATATTAGACAGTAAGCACAGATCACGCTGCGTATTGGATAACAACAAACAGGTCAGATGTTAGAATGCTTTTATTTTTACTTTAGTTGACAGGGTTTGCAGGAGAACAAATATGAAAGCATCATTTGATCATGTGTGGAGCAGTGTTCAGCATCTCCATGCATCAACATGATGTTTCTCCTCCTGGGTTAAATCACCGTCATTTTTAATGTGAGATTTAATTAAACGTCAGCTGTTAAAATAAGAACACTTTTACTTTTTTACATTTTGAGTTTTATTGATGGTCTTGTAGGAGCGCTACAACATTCCTGGAGAAAGAAACCTGACGTTTATATTTGTCCATGCACAACTTTGCTAAACACTGGAGACAAACCTCTATGACCAAACATCCATCCTTGGACTCTATAAACGCACAGAGCTGCTGGAGAAGAGCAGATGGAGTTATCAGGGACTCACTCCCTGCTCAGAAACTGCACACAGGCTTTTCAATAGCTTCCTCCCCACCACAGTCAGACTGCAAACAAAAACTACTGAATAATGTGCAACAATAACAAAGCTCAGAAATGTGCATAACTGTACGACATCTGCAATATAAATATCTTGTAAAGGGGGGTATAATTTATAATCTATCATTTACAGTAGTATTGTATTTTGTATTGTCTTGTTTATTCTTGTCTTTTTCTAACAGCATTGTACAGTTTTTTTATTCCTGGTATGTCTGCTTGGAGCCACTTCCTAGTCAGGAACACTAAAATAATTCTCAGTAGATATTTATGTTATGGACTAGTTATATTTGGCCTAAGTACATATGTAAGCAATCAAAGGGAATTTGGGGTACAGCAAATCTTCTCCAAACATTTGTGGATATCTTCTCAGTAACTTTGGGGCAGGACCAGAATGCATGGCAGTGATTCACCTTTGGACTTTGAAGGGATTCTTTGGTCTGGGGTTGGGAAAAAACAAACCAGCCGAACTCTCCCCAGTTGGATGAACAGGTTGGTTCCTTTTGCATTTTACATAACAAATACCTCAATACCTACTGAGCCTGTTTCTTTCTCCCATTTCTTTTTAACATATAAGGTATTGGTGGATTTGTTTTCTTGAAATCCTCAATAAAACTTTCTGAACAATTTTCCGAACTATAGTACAAGTATAAGTATAAAAATTTGAAATATTTTCAGAAGTCTATTGCTCTTTTCCTGAGCATTGGTCCCCACAATTTCATTACATCTGGTTCTCATCTGTAGGCATTGTTGCGAAATCAATCAATGTAGAGCAGTGAAACAAACCACGGAGGCCCCAGAAAAGTGCAATCAAACGGTGAGTTTATTAACACAGAAGAAGAAATTTCAGCATGAGTCTCCCTCCAAAAATACATGCTGGTTTTATAGCACTGAGGATCACACCCCCACGTGCGTCAATTACAGGTCAAAAATACATTGTGTACAGTCATTGTTTACAGACAACGGTACATCTTGTACATCTTTAATGGCTAGACACAGACATATAACTTCTCTTTTCTATAACACCTACCAAATAAGACAATAAACTTCAAGCCCCCAGGGTCTCTGAGGCTGGTCACTGACTCTGGTCATCAGTCACCAAGTAGACTAAAGGGCAACAGGTTACAAAAAGAAGCAGAAGACACTTGGGCCTTCGTCACTAAATTTATGTGTATTGTAAGCATGCATGCAGTCAACCTTCTATGTTCTCCAGTGAAACTTAAGACCCTTTTGGATGAAACATCAACTTCAAATCAGCACAAATATGCAATGTATATAAAATGATCATAACTAAGCCTGTAAATAAAAAGGTCAATGTGATGACAAACATCTTCAATACAATATGAACCCTGTAAGAAATATTACTAATAAAATAATGCTGTAAAACATGTTATTAATGCAATTATAATAATGCAGGTTATATGGCAGCAATAAAAGAATTTCTGAATCTCCACAGCATCTAAAGAAATCTTGATTATTTAAACCGTGTTTTGTCGAGCCCGTTCTCCCTCCCGAGGCGTAACATCCCGACGTTTTGTCACGTCCCGCGGTGCCGTGAGGAACGCGAAAGGTGACCTTCCGAGTTCTTATGGTACGTGCCGGGTTATGGATTAAATCCAGTGGAATGACGCTCCCACGGTAATAGACGTTCCAGCCCTGTATTGCAGCCCTAAACCTAACCTTTTCCCTAACCCTAACCACAACCTTATCCCTTACCCTAACCATAACCTTATTCTTAACCTTAACCAGCACTGTAATGATGTGAAATAGTGTTTTCCCAAGCGATTTTAAGGAAAAGAACAGTGGCTTACGACAACAACTGTCTGCCATCTATAATCCAGTTTTGAGTTCCCTCCCCAGACGCCTTAATGCCCACTCACACCCTGGGCCATCTGACCTCAGGAAATCACATGATAGGGTGGGGCTAGGTTTCACAATGAGCTCACCTGAAACCCTGGCTGATTGTGACCTACACCCATTTTCACATCTTGGCTCATGTGATTAGGTAGAGGATCATCAGGGGGTCCTTTTGTCCCTCTTGGGGGGGGGGGATACTCCCAAAGGGTTTAAATCTGGAACTCTCCATCATTTGACCTTAGAACTGAAGAAGCTTCTTGGATTAAACTTAAAGAAGTCCAGACGCTTTTCTTTCCAAGCTCCTTAGACTACAATGACCTGGATGGCTGAGAACCTTCACAGCATATTTCTGTTTTCCCACACAAAGTAATGAAGTGCAGCATCGACTGTTTTACAAATGATTTAGGAACATTTTTACTTTTGCAGGATGCACTGAGTGAGACAATCCCTGTTTAAGATAAAAGGATCAGTGATCGATGGCTCATGAGCCACAGATCAAATCTGTTTTTCATTTTTGGATTTAAATGCTGAAAATTAGAAATGACCCTCTCAGATTGATCTCGACAGATGTTAGTTCCCAAATAAGTCATCTGTTCTTTGACAGGAAAACCTTCTTTATGGACACGAGCCTCTCCGACAGGAACAGGACACATTTTCATGTTTAAAGTCAGACCTGATACTCCAGAGAAAGCATTAATGCAGTTTATCATCTTTGTTTTGAACTCATTTTTAATGAAGACAGCTGTATCACCTGCGAGCTGACAGCATTTCATTTCCTGACCTGAGACGGTGATCCTTCAAATGTGTTATTTTAACAGAAAGAAGAAAGGTTCAGCAGGACCTCCGTGTTTAATGCCTGAGAAACTCTCCGAGTGGTTTCCACCAATGTTTAACCAAAATATTACCATCATTATAAAATGTTTTAATTCTTTTTTGAAGTACTGACCAAAATCTAGTCCAAAACATTGATTAAGAATTTGATGTTTACAGGCTCAAAGGCTTTAAACGTATCTATAAAGAAGATAAACCTGTTTTCAGTTCTGATCCGTCACATCCAGAATCAACCTGACTTTGGTACTTAGATGTGTTCCTTGCATAAAGGCTGAGGGTCATCTCTAATGGTATCCAAACATGACTTCAGTCTTTTTGCTACAATATCAGATCGTAATTTCACATTATTGTTAATCAGTGCCCTCTGAACTGTGTGAAATCTTTTTTAAAGAACAAATATCCGTCAAACATGCTGTGAAACATGTCTGAACCTTTCTGTGGTGCATGTTTTATTTACAGCCTGCATTAGAGACGTCCAGCTCTCCAAAATAAAAGCTGAAAGGTGTGTTTTATTGTGTTATGTCAAGTTTGTGGAAAGTAAAAGTTACAGTGATTTAATGATCTTTAAAATGACTGATGATGAATCAGCTTATAAATCAGGACACACTGCTCTCCCCGACAGGTCACCTTAAGGATTAAAAGTGTTTCTATCGGTAATACTGGTCATGTATTTACTTGGTATCCGACCGATAACAAAATTTGCAGTATTGACACACACGTGTGGATACTTCTTTAACACACTATGGCTAGCCCGGCCACGCCCTGCAGCTCTGTGCAGAAGTGAAACCGGTGATTGCTTGATGTCCACTTGGTAGTGCATGTGTGTGCTTAGTGAGCTCCATGCACTGTCAGTCCACAGGGACTGCTGGATTGGTCCTCCAGCCCAACCCTGCTTTGCTGCCAAAAGGCACAAACGCACCTATCTGTACAGGTGCAATATGTAACGGAGTGGAGCAATAGTCTCTCACTCAGAGAACCAAGGTTACAGTGTAACCACACAATTTGTTGGCCTTCACATCAAACTCCAGAACATGAATCTTCATATTTACGAGATCATCTTGTCTTTCATACGTAGCTGCTCGCACAGAGAGATTATCAACAACATTCAAACTCGATAAGACTGAGTTTAAATGAAACAAACACGTCTCTAAGCTCCACAGCTCTACGTTTAAAGATTCAAAGACTAATAAACATCTAATTTTATTATAAAAGCTTTATTCTGACCCATGAATGTGGAAAGTTATTAGTACTTATGTATGTCTGGAATGTTTGTGGATGAAGTATGTATCTGTGGCTGACCGTGACAGTGAGAGCAGAAGTTGTCTGCGTATGTACAAATGGAGATAAAGCTGCTCTCTTTCTGTCATTCTCCCCTCAGGATACGTGATGATACCTGTCAAGAAATATCAAAATAAAAACACAAGTCACAGATTTCTAAACTTTATTCAACACACTGATGATCAGCTGCTGCAGGACTTTTTCCAACATCAGAGCATCACCTGACAGCAAAACAACCAATCAGAGTAGGAGAGAGTGTGTCCCTCCAGGCAATCTAATTTATCACCAGCTCTGATTAAAGGCAGAGGAGTATATTGATGAGAACCAGGAGCAGGTTTCTCATTGTGAAGGTCAGAGGTCAGAGCCCTCCTGCTGCAGCAGTAGGTCCACAGCAGCCTCCACGTCCTCCACCATGTGACTCGGCTCCATCAGGTCGGGTTCCGGTACCAGGTCTCTGTGACCGTGAAACACCGTCTCCATGATGCTGCTATTCTGGTCACTTGGCAGTGGGAAACTGGGATTGTAGAGACCTGTGCATACCTGAGGACAGGTACATGAGAAGATAAGCATTTTTCCAGTCTCATTATTTTGAATTCAGATGTCCACATGCTTTTATTTTGAAGGACTAAATCACTGATGCTCAAAATCAAAATTAGGCTTATTAGCCCCGATTTACTGACTTGGTTTTAGCTCTCTCTGCAATACAGTATCACTTCCTATTCCTGTTACAGTTCACAGTGTTTTTGTTTAGCCTGTTTAGTTTTGGATAATGACTTATCTTATGGTGTGATCATAAGATAAGTCCAAAGAGCACTCTCTGTTGATTCACCCACTAATTATAGTCACAGTATTCACTCACTGTCTTTAGGGATTCACTAGCTTAGCTTAGCTTAGCTTGTAGCCGAGTCGCTAGCAGCAGGGCCTCTTCACCTGTTCGTTCTGCACTTTCCTGCTCCTTGTGTCAGATATTTAATTACTTACTACTTACTACTTTTTGCTCCTTACGTTTTCATTACTTTAGGGTCAATGATATAATTTATAGTGTTTATACTGGGAAGTTGGAGCAGGTTCGAGTGAGTGCAGACATGATCATAGTAGTCCTTTAAATCCCACTTTAACCTATGACTGTACTCATTTTTGTGTCCAGATGTGGAGGTAAAGTCACCTGCTACAATGTAGGCAACCAAAAAAAATTATTATTTTATAATCATAATAATCATATTGATAATGCACAAAGCTCAGTTTGTATAAAAGTAGATGGTAGAATTGCTGTTCAAGGAACTACTTTTTATTTTCTTACTTTGAGTACATTTCAGAGTCTGTACTTTTCAGTTTTACTTGAGTAAAGAAGTTGATTCAATACTTTTTCAATTCAATACAGACCCCAAGCAGCTGGGGAAAGAGGGCGGCTGGGTGACGGTGAGGAGGAAGCATAGTCTTAAACAGAAGCCCCAGGTACACCACCAACCTGTTCATGTGTCTAACCGTTTTTCCCCACTCGGCGACACACCCGCCGGGGGTCAAACTCTGGTAATTGGTGATTCTGTTCTCAGACATGTGAAGCTAGAGACACCGGCAACCATAGTCAATTGTCTTCCAATTGAAGACAAGGGTAAATGTAAATTCAGTAAAATCATAATTCACGTCGGCAGTAATGACACCCGGTTACGCCAATCGGAGGTCACTAAAATCAATATTGAATCGGTGTGTAACTTTGCTAAAACAATGTTGGACTCTGCAGTTTTCTCTGGTCCCCTCCCCAATCAGACCAGGAGTGACATGTTTAGCCGCATGTTCTCCTTAAAGGAGAGGTCGTGTGGCAGCAATTTTTCACACCAGCCCAAAAATCAACGAAAGACCCAGACAGACTTTTAATTTATTTGAAAGCCTGATGCTTAGCCTTGCCCACCCCAGCTGTAAAACTCAGAAACCAGTCTTACTTGTTATCATCTATCGTCCACCTGGGCCTTACACAGAGTTTCTGTCTGATTTCTCAGACTTTTTATCTGATTTAGTGCTCAGCTCAGATAAAATAATTATTGTGGGTGATTTTAACATTCATGTAGATGCCAGCCTTTGCACTTCGACCTCATTATTTAAATTCATTTTTTAATGAATATCCACCTTTCAAAAAAAGAAAGAATACGTCACCTTTGAGGTTTATTACCTCAAAGGTGATGTACGTACCAGGATAGAGTGGCACTGAATTGCAGACATCGGCTCCTCCTCTGCCATCACCTCACTTCCCATTCCCCGGGCAACCAGCCTGGTGGTGGTTGTCACAGCAGCATGCTGCTGAGCCAGGTAACGGTTGTACAAGTTAGCACCATAGATGTCGGTCATTAGGTTGTCACTAGGCAACAAGAAGACAGTTGGATTAGCCAACAAAGTAGATACTGGTTCCCAAGCTGTGACGCTGGGTCACACCATCAAGTGATTGCTGGTGAGCTGCAAGAGGCAGTGTAAAATACCATCAAAATTTATAATTAAACTCAAAAGCATTCAGAACTTTGTTGTGGAAAATCTTAAATGAAATTGCACCACCAGGTGAGTGATAACATTCTACATGCATGCATACAATTGGTGTCAGGTATTATCTTGCTATACTAAAGTGAGAAAGTGATGTTACTATTACTAATATGACATGATTAAAATATGTGATTGATACATCAAAGGAAATTTCCAGTACAACTACAAACAAAGCCATGATTAAATTATAAGTAATTTTTTATTTATCTGACCAATTCCCAATTAGGAGCTGCTTTATTTCTCTGTTGGACAAGTGAAACTGTCACAATACCAAGACAACCGAATAGAGAAGAAGCTATCAGCAGATGTTGGTATAGATGACGTTGCTGTTGTAGATCATGTTTTACTGATGGTGTTACAGATGGTGTTGTTATGGATGGAGTTGTTACACGTGTTGTTACAGATGGTGTTATTACAGAGGGTGTGACAGATGTGTGGCTAGAGATGGAGTTGTTATAGATGGAGTTGTTTACACATGGTGTTGTTCCAGATGGTGTTGTTACAAATGGAGTCGTTACAAATGGAGTTGTTACAGATGATGTCGTTACAGATGGAGTTGTTACAGATGATGTCATTACAGATGGAGTGGCTATAGATGGTGTTGTTACAGATGGAGTTGTTACAGATGGTGTTGTTCCAGGTGTTGTTATTACAGAGGGTGTTACAAATGTGTCGCTAGAGATGGGGTTATTACAGATGGTGTTGTTATGGATGGAGCTGTTACAGGTGTTGTTACAGATGGTGTTATTACAGAGGGTGTGACAGATGTGTGGCTAGAGATGGAGTTATAGATGGAGTTGTTTACACATGGTGTTGTTCCAGATGGTGTTGTTACAAATGGAGTCGTTACAAATGGAGTTGTTACAGATGATGTCGTTACAGATGGAGTTGTTACAGATGGAGTTGTTACAGATGATGTCGTTACAGATGGAGTGGCTATAGATGGTGTCGTTATAGATGGAGTTGTTACAGATGGTGTTGTTCCAGGTGTTGTTATTACAGAGGGTGTTACAAATGTGTCGCTAGAGATGGAGTTGTTACAGATGGTGTTGTTATGGATGGAGTTGTTACAGGTGTTGTTACAGATGGTGTTATTACAGAGGTTGTTACAGATGTGTGGCTAGAGATGGAGTTGTTACAGATGGTGTTGTTATAGATGGAGGTGTTACAGGTGTTGTTACAGATGGTGTTATTACAGAGGTTGTTACAGATGTGTAGCTAGAGATGGAGTTGTTACAAATGGTGTTGTTATGGATGGAGTTGTTACAGCTGTTGTTACAGATGGTGTTGTTATAGATGGAGGTGTTACAGGTGTTGTTACAGATGGTGTTATTACAGAGGTTGTTACAGATGTGTAGCTAGAGATGGAGTTGTTACAAATGGTGTTGTTATGGATGGAGTTGTTACAGGTGTTGTTACAGATGGTGTTATTACAGACGTTGTTACAGATGTGTGGCTAGAGATGGAGTTGTTTACAGATGGTGTTGTTACAGATGGTGTTGTTACAGATGGTGTTGTTCCAGATGGTGTTGTTACAAATGGAGTCGTTACAAATGGAGTTGTTCCAGATGGTGTTGTTACAGATGATGTCGTTACAGGTGATGTCGTTACAGATGGAGTTGTTACAGATGGTGTTGTTATACATGTCATTATACATGTTGTTACAGATGGAGTTGTTATAGATGGAGTTGTTATAGATGATGTCGTTACAGATGGAGTTGTTACAGATGGAGTTGTTATAGATGGAGTTGTAACAGATGGAGTTGTTATAGATGGTGTTGTTATTGATGGAGTTGTTACAGATGGATTTGTTATAGATGGAGTTGTTACACGTGTTGTTACAGATGGTGTTATTACAGAGGGTGTGACAGATGTGTGACAAGAGATGGAGTTGTTATAGATGGAGTTGTTTACAGATGGTGTTGTTCCAGATGGTGTTGTTACAAATGGAGTCGTTACAAATGAAGTTGTTACAGATGATGTCGTTACAGATGGAGTTGTTACAGATGATGTCGTTACAGATGGAGTGGCTATAGATGGTGTCGTTACAGATGGAGTTGTTACAGATGATGTCGTTACAGATGGAGTGGCTATAGATGGTGTCGTTACAGATGGAGTTGTTACAGATGATGTCGTTACAGATGGAGTGGCTATAGATGGTGTCGTTACAGATGGAGTTGTTACAGATGGAGATTTTATAGATGATGTCGTTACAGATGGAGTTGTTACAGATGGAGCTTTCATAGATGTCATTATAGATGTTGTTACAGATAGTGTTTTTACTGATGGAGTTGTTATAGATGGTGGTGTTACACATGGAGTTTTTATAGATGGAGTTGTTACAGATGGAGTTGTTACAGATGGAGTTGTTACAGATGGAGTTGTTATAGATGGTGGTGTTACAGATGGAGTTGTTATAGATGGAGTTATAATAGATGGAGTTGTTACAGATGGAGTTGTTATACATTGTGTTGTTACAGATGGAGTTGTTACAGATTGAGTTGTTACAGATTGAGTTGGTATAGATGGAGTTGTTATAGATGTAATTATAGATGTTGTTACAGATGGTGTTGTTACAGATGGAGTTGTAATAGATGGAGTTGTTACAGATGGAGCTGTTATAGATGTTATTATAGATGTTGTTACATATGGAGTTGTTATAGATGGAGTTGTCATAGATGGAGTTGTTTTGGATGGAGTTGTTATATATGGAGTTGTTACAGATGGAGTTGTTATGGATGGAGTTTTTATAGATGGAGTTGTTACAGATGGAGTTGTTATAGATGTCATTATACATGTTGATACAGATGGTGTTGTTACAAATGGAGTTGTTATAGATGGTGTTGTTACAGATGGAGTTGTTATAGATGGTGTTGTTATAGATGGTGTTGTTACAGATGGTGTTGTTACAAATGGAGTTGTTATAGATGGAGTTGTTACAGATGGAGTTGTTATACATTGTGTTGTTACAGATGGAGTTGTTATAGATGGAGTTGTTACAGATTGAGTTGTTACAGATGGAGTTGCTATAGATGGAGTTCTTATAGATGTAATTATAGATGTTGTTACAGATGGTGTTGTTACAGATGGAGTTGTTATAGATGGAGTTGTTACAGATGGAGTTGTAATAGATTGTGTCGTTACAGATGGAGTTGTTACAGATGGAGTTGTAATAGATGGAGTTGTTACAGATGGAGTTGTTATAGATGGAGTTGTTACAGATGGAGTTGTTATACACTGTGTTGTTACAGATGGAGTTGTTACAGATTGAGTTGTTACAGATGGAGTTGGTATAGATGGAGTTGTTATAGATGTAATTATAGATGTTGTTACAGATGGTGTTGTTACAGATGGAGTTGTTATAGATGGAGTTGTTACAGATGGAGTTGTAATAGATTGTGTCGTTACAGATGGAGTTGTAATAGATGGAGTTGTTACAGATGGAGTTGTTATAGATGGAGTTGTTACAGATGGAGTTGTTATACACTGTGTTGTTACAGATGGAGTTGTTACAGATTGAGTTGTAATAGATGGAGTTGTTACAGATGGAGCTGTTATAGATGTTATTATAGATGTTGTTACATATGGAGTTGTTATAGATGGAGTTGTCATAGATGGAGTTGTTTTGGATGGAGTTATTACAGATGGAGTTGTTACAGATGAAGTTGTTATAGATGGTGTCGTTATAGATGGAGTTGTAATAGATGGAGTTGTTATAGATGGTGTTGTTACAGATGGAGTTGTAATAGATGGAGTTGTTATAGATGGTGTTGTTACAGATGGAGTTGTTACAGATGGAGTTGTTATAGATGTTGTCGTTATAGATGGAGTTGTTATAGATGGAGTTGTAATAGATGGAGTTGTTATAGATGGTGTTGTTACAGATCGAGTTGTTACAGATGGAGTTGTTATAGATGGAGTTGTTATAGATGGTGTCGTTATAGATGGAGTTGTTATAGATGGTGTTGTTACAGATGGAGTTGTAACAGATGGAGCTCTTATTGATGTCATTATAGAGGTTGTTACAGATGTAGTTGTTATAGATGTAGTTGTTATAGATGGAGTTTTTACGGATGGAGTTGTTATAGATGGAGTTGTTATACATGGTGTTGTTACAGATGGGGTTGTTACAGATGGAGTTGTTATGGATGGAGTTGTTATAGATGGAGTTGTTACAGATGGAGTTGTTATAGATGGAGTTGGTACGGATGGAGTTGTTATAGATGGAGTTGTTACAGATGCAGTTGTTACGTATGGTGTTGTTACAGATGGAGTTGTTACACTTGGTTTTGTCACAGATGGAGTTGTTATAGATGGAGTTGGTACGGATGGAGTTGTTATAGATGGAGTTGTTACAGATGCAGTTGTTACATATGGTGTTGTTAGAGATGGAGTTGTTATAGATGGAGTTGTTATAGATGGAGTTGTTACGGATGGAGTTGTTATACATGGTGTTGTTATGGATGGAGTTGTTATACATGGAGTTGTTATGGATGTAATTATAGATGTTGTTACAGATGGAGTTGTTACAGATGGTGTTGTTACAGATGGAGTTGTTATAGATGGTGTTGTTACGGATGGAGTTGTTATAGATGGAGTTGTTACAGATGAAGTTGTAATCGATGGAGTTGTTACAGATGGAGTTGTTATAGATGGAGTTGTTACAGATGGAGTTGTTACAGATGGAGTCGTTATAGATGGAGTTGTTATGGATGGAGTTGTTACAGATGGAGTTGTTACATATGGTGTTGGTACAGATGGAGTTGTTATAGATGGAGTTGTTACGGATTGAGTTGTTATAGATGAAGTTGTTATAGATGTAATTATAGATGTTGTTACAGATGGAGTTGATACAGATGGTGTTGTTACAGATGGAGTTGTTATAGATGGAGTTGTTACGGATGGAGTTGTTATAGATGGAGTTGTTACAGATGGAGTTGTTATAGATGTCATTATAGATGTTGTTACAGATGGAGTTGTTATGGATGGAGTTTTTATAGATGGAGTTGTTACAGATGGAGTTGTTATAGATGTCATTATAGATGTTGTTACAGATGGAGTTGTTACACTTGGTGTTATTACAGATGGAGTTGTTATAGATGGAGTTGTTATAGATGGTGTTGTTATGGATGGAGTTGTTATAGATGGAGTTGTTATAGATGTAATTATTGATGTTGTTACAGATGGAGTTGTTACAGATGGTGTTGTTACAGATGGAGTTGTTATAGATGGTGTTGTTACGGATGAAGTTGTTACAGATGGAGCTGTTATAGATGGTGTTGTTACGGATGGAGTTGTTATAGATGGAGTTGTTATAGATGAAGTTGTAATAAATAGAGTTGTTACAGATGGAGTTGTTATAGATGGTGTTGTTACAGATGAAGTTGTTACAGATGGAGCTGTTATAGATGGTGTTGTTACGGATGGAGTTGTTATAGATGGAGTTGTTATAGATGAAGTTGTAATAGATACAGTTGTTACAGATGGAGTTGTTATAGATGGTGTTGTTACAGATGGAGTTGTTATAGATGGAGTTGTTACAGATGGAGTTGTTATAGATGGAGTTGTTACAGATGGAGCTGTTATAGATGGAGTTGTTACAGATGGAGTTGTTATAGATGGAGTTGTTACAGATGAAGTTGTAATAAATAGAGTTGTTACAGATGGAGTTGTTATAGATGGTGTTGTTACAGATGAAGTTGTTACAGATGGAGCTGTTATAGATGGTGTTGTTACGGATGGAGTTGTTATAGATGGAGTTGTTATAGATGAAGTTGTAATAGATACAGTTGTTACAGATGGAGTTGTTATAGATGGTGTTGTTACAGATGGAGTTGTTACAGATGGAGCTGTTATAGATGTCATTATAGATGTTGTTACATATGGTGTTGTTACAGATGGAGTTGTTATAGATGAAGTTGTTACAGATGGAGTTGTTATAGATGGTGTTGTTATAGATGGAGTTGTTACAGATGTAGTTGTTAAATATGGTGTTGGTACAGATGGAGTTGTTATAGATGGAGTTGTTACGGATGGAGTTCTTATAGATGGAGTTGTTATAGATGCAATTATAGATGTTGTTACATATGGTGTTGCTACAGATGGAGTTCTTATAGATGGAGTTGTTATAGATGGAGTTGATACAGATGGTGTTGTTACAGATGGAGTTGTTATAGATGGAGTTGTTACGGATGGAGTTGTTATAGATGGAGTTGTTACAGATGGAGTTGTTATAGATGTCATTATAGATGTTGTTACAGATGGTGTCGTTATAGATGGAGTTGTTATAGGTGGAGTTGTAATAGATGGAGTTGTTACAGATGGAGTTGTTATAGATGGAGTTGTTACAGATGGAGTTGTTATAGATGGAGCTGTTATAGACGTCATTATAGATGTTGTTACATATGGTGTTGTTGCAGATGGAGTTGTTATAGATGGAGTTGTTACAGATGGAGTTGTTATAGATGGAGTTGTTACAGATGGAGTTGTAATAGATACAGTTGTTACAGATGGAGTTGTTATAGATGGTGTTGTTACAGATGGAGTTGTTACAGATGGAGCTGTTATAGATGTCATTATAGATGTTGTTACATATGGTGTTGTTACAGATGGAGTTGTTATAGATGGAGTTGTTATAGATGGAGTTGTTACGGATGGAGTTGTTATAGATGGAGTTGTTACAGATGTAGTTGTTACATATGGTGTTGGTACAGATGGAGTTGTTATAGATGGAGTTGTTACGGATGGAGTTCTTATAGATGGAGTTGTTATAGATGCAATTATAGATGTCGTTACATATGGTGTTGCTACAGATGGAGTTGTTATAGATGGAGTTGATACAGATGGTGTTGTTACGGATGGAGTTGTTATAGATGGAGTTGTTACAGATGGAGTTGTTATAGATGTCATTATAGATGTTGTTACAGATGGTGTCGTTATAGATGGAGTTGTTATAGGTGGAGTTGTAATAGATGGAGTTGTTACAGATGGAGTTGTTATAGATGGAGTTGTTACAGATGGAGTTGTTATAGATGGAGCTGTTATAGATGTCATTATAGATGTTGTTACATATGGTGTTGTTGCAGATGGAGTTGTTATAGATGGAGTTGTTACAGATGGAGTTGTTATAGATGGAGTTGTTATAGATGGAGTTGTTACAGATGGAGTTGTTACAGATGGAGCTGTTATAGATGTCATTATAGATGTTGTTACATATGGTGTTGTTACAGATGGAGTTGTTATAGATGGAGTTGTTATAGATGGAGTTGTTACCGATGGAGTTGTTATAGATGGAGTTGTTACAGATGTAGTTGTTACATATGGTGTTGGTACAGATGGAGTTGTTATAGATGGAGTTGTTACGGATGGAGTTCTTATAGATGGAGTTGTTATAGATGCAATTATAGATGTTGTTACATATGGTGTTGCTACAGATGGAGTTGATACAGATGGTGTTGTTACGGATGGAGTTGTTATAGATGGAGTTGTTACGGATGGAGTTGTTATAGATGGAGTTGTTACAGATGGAGTTGTTATAGATGTCATTATAGATGTTGTTACAGATGGTGTCGTTATAGATGGAGTTGTTATAGGTGGAGTTGTAATAGATGGAGTTGTTACAGATGGAGTTGTTATAGATGGAGCTGTTATAGCTGTCATTATAGATGTTGTTACATATGGTGTTGTTGCAGATGGAGTTGTTATAGATGGAGTTGTTACAGATGGAGTTGTTATAGATGCTGTTGTTATAGATGGAGCTGTTATAGATGTCATTATAGATGTTGTTACATATGGTGTTGTTGCAGATGGTGTTGTTGCAGATGGAGTTGTTATAGATGGAGTTGTTACGGATGGAGTTGTTATAGATGGAGTTGTTACAGATGGAGTTGTTATAGATGGAGTTGTTACAGATGGAGTTGTTATAGATGGAGCTGTTATAGACGTCATTATAGACGTTGTTACATATGGTGTTGTTGCAGATGGAGTTGTTATAGATGGAGTTGTTACAGATGGAGTTGTTATAGATGGTGTTGTTACAGATGGAGTTGTTACAGATGGAGTTGTAATAGATACAGTTGTTACAGATGGAGTTGTTATAGATGGTGTTGTTACAGATGGAGTTGTTACAGATGGAGCTGTTATAGATGTCATTATAGATGTTGTTACATATGGTGTTGTTACAGATGCAGTTGTTATAGATGGAGTTGTTATAGATGGAGTTGTTACGGATGGAGTTGTTATAGATGGAGTTGTTACAGATGTAGTTGTTACATATGGTGTTGGTACAGATGGAGTTGTTATAGATGGAGTTGTTACGGATGGAGTTCTTATAGATGGAGTTGTTATAGATGCAATTATAGATGTTGTTACATATGGTGTTGCTACAGATGGAGTTGTTATAGATGGAGTTGATACAGATGGTGTTGTTACGGATGGAGTTGTTATAGATGGAGTTGTTACAGATGGAGTTGTTATAGATGTCATTATAGATGTTGTTACAGATGGTGTCGTTATAGATGGAGTTGTTATAGGTGGAGTTGTAATAGATGGAGTTGTTACAGATGGAGTTGTTATAGATGGAGTTGTTACAGATGGAGTTGTTATAGATGGAGCTGTTATAGATGTCATTATAGATGTTGTTACATATGGTGTTGTTGCAGATGGAGTTGTTATAGATGGAGTTGTTACAGATGGAGTTGTTATAGATGGTGTTGTTACAGATGGAGTTGTTACAGATGGAGTTGTAATAGATACAGTTGTTACAGATGGAGTTGTTATAGATGGTGTTGTTACAGATGGAGTTGTTACAGATGGAGCTGTTATAGATGTCATTATAGATGTTGTTACATATGGTGTTGTTACAGATGGAGTTGTTATAGATGGAGTTGTTATAGATGGAGTTGTTACCGATGGAGTTGTTATAGATGGAGTTGTTACAGATGTAGTTGTTACATATGGTGTTGGTACAGATGGAGTTGTTATAGATGGAGTTGTTACGGATGGAGTTCTTATAGATGGAGTTGTTATAGATGCAATTATAGATGTTGTTACATATGGTGTTGCTACAGATGGAGTTGATACAGATGGTGTTGTTACGGATGGAGTTGTTATAGATGGAGTTGTTACGGATGGAGTTGTTATAGATGGAGTTGTTACAGATGGAGTTGTTATAGATGTCATTATAGATGTTGTTACAGATGGTGTCGTTATAGATGGAGTTGTTATAGGTGGAGTTGTAATAGATGGAGTTGTTACAGATGGAGTTGTTATAGATGGAGCTGTTATAGATGTCATTATAGATGTTGTTACATATGGTGTTGTTGCAGATGGAGTTGTTATAGATGGAGTTGTTACAGATGGAGTTGTTATAGATGCTGTTGTTATACATGGAGCTGTTATAGATGTCATTATAGATGTTGTTACATATGGTGTTGTTGCAGATGGTGTTGTTGCAGATGGAGTTGTTATAGATGGAGTTGTTACGGATGGAGTTGTTATAGATGGAGTTGTTACAGATGGAGTTGTTATAGATGTCATTATAGATGTTGTTACAGATGGTGTCGTTATAGATGGAGTTGTTATAGGTGGAGTTGTAATAGATGGAGTTGTTACAGATGGAGTTGTTATAGATGGAGCTGTTATAGATGTCATTATAGATGTTGTTACATATGGTGTTGTTGCAGATGGAGTTGTTATAGATGGAGTTGTTACAGATGGAGTTGTTATAGATGGTGTTGTTATAGATGGAGCTGTTATAGATGTCATTATAGATGTTGTTACATATGGTGTTGTTGCAGATGGTGTTGTTGCAGATGGAGTTGTTATAGATGGAGTTGTTACGGATGGAGTTGTTATAGATGGAGTTGTTACAGATGGAGCTGTTATAGATGTCATTATAGATGTTGTTACATATGGTGTTGTTGCAGATGCAGTTGTTATAGATGGAGTTGTTATAGATGGAGTTGTTATAGATAGTGTTGTTACAGATGGAGTTGTTATAAATGGAGTTGTTATAGATGGAGTTGTTATAGATGTTGTTACAGATGGGGTTACAGTGTTTTTTTATTTCTTAGAAATTTCAATATGGATGATACGGTTACCCCACGGCATAGATGGTGTTCAGCCTGCGGTTGCAGTTCTGCTGCCGTAACACCTGTTCGGCGTACTGGTACGTGACCAGACTGGGTTTTCCCAGCAGTGTCTTGTACTCCAGCTCCCGGCCCGTCAGATTCCTGTAGACTGACTCCAGACACAGTAAGAACATCCCATGGCCAAACCTACAGCAACACAGAGTAGGTCAGAGCCATCAGCACGACGCCTCCACTCTAGAACCTGTGGGAAGTCTGTGGTTGTTACCGTGGTGATGGGGCCTCGGCCATCCACAGCAAGTCCGTGTTGCAGGCTAAGACCGGCAGCTGTGCTGAAAGCTGGGTGTCGTACCCACACTCTGGCCTGCCATTGGTCAGAAGCACATCAATCAGCAGCTGCAAATTGGTCTCCCATCTGACTGGCTCCCCAAACAGGATGATCGCTGTGGAAACACAGAAAGTCAGAAAAGGAGCTGATGAAGAAATGCCATTCCACTTCCTGTGTGTTGGCTGTCTTACCTTGTATCTGGGGGAGACTCTGTGGTGGAGATGACTGAAACAAACAAAGCAATGATGGAATGAACAAACATAACTCTGGAAGAAGAAAGTAATGAGCATGTGCAGTGCAATTTAACTTACTGATTACTGTCCTTTTTTTCTTTTTTTAAAAAATAGCACTGTTTACCAGATAGAACGAAGTCTCAATTCTGACCAATCCAAAACTGTTTGCACAAATGTGTCTGAGTTTAATGTGTGCAGGACTCACAGGAAGTGTGGGTTTCCTGCTGTGGTCCACCATGTCCAGCAGGGGGTGGTGTTCTGAGAGCTGCTCCATGGTCACCACCTTCTGAAAACCCAAACTGGAAGAGCCATTCAGGATTGTAACACCTCGATTTTTCATTCAGACGTTCCGACAATTAAAGTCCCACAATCAAAAAATTTGTCTGAGTGAAAAACACCTCACAATGTCTCATCATCCAGAGAAACGTTGGGAAACATTTTTAAAGATCAGATTAACAATCAGGATTCAGGTTAACCTGGGGCGTATTCCAGAAACTGTGTTCATCAAACTCTGAGTTTAAGAACAAACTCTGAGGTGATCAGCCCTGAACAGCTGATCAATAATGTCAGCTATCACGACTTGAATCCTGAATCCTAATTTTAGATTTGATTTTAAATCTAATTATTCAGCTGAAATCCAAAAGGGATCTGCCCTCGAGTCCGTTTTTGGACTGTTTGCTACAGTTAATGACCATTTCATTATTTCAAAAATTCCAGTAATACTAAAGAATTCCATGAGATCTGTCCTAACTGGATAAAATTGCTGATAATGTCGCTCTAATATCAGCTTCAAGTTAAAAAAAAGTTTAAAAAACAAAACAAAACAATGCAGGAGAGCTTTCTCTGATGGATCTAAAGTTTGATCATAAAGACAAACATATTACAGACGTCTCAGCTTCTACAGGATCAGGATATTTCAGGATAGTTTTGGAAGAATGACACATTTTAAATCAGGAATAGATATCAGAGCAGAGCTGCAAACAGATCCAGACGTGATCAACTGGGGAATGACCGAGCAGACCTGGATCTGGGACTGATCCGATCCGAATCCATGATCAAAAATCCGTTGGAATCCGTCCTGCCATGCAAGTGGACTTGGTTTGCTGATCCATCACGGAGCCCATGTTCCGGCTGATCTGGTTCTGCGTCGACCCGCAAAGGCTGATTCAGGTGATTTTCCGTGGAAAATCTGCCAAGGCTCAGTTTGACTTTAAATGACCGAACCTCAATCTAATTACATTTCAATGTGAAATGTAATCAGATTACAGTCAGACTGTCTGCAGTGACTTTAAACACATTTAGTTCAGCTTTAGTTTTAAAGCCATCTCAGCCTGAACGTCACTCACATAAGATCCATTTATCCATCAGAGTGATTGATTATAATGAATCAGGTGAATGATTGGTGTGATTGATTATAATAGTTTTTGTAAAAACATCTACAGATGAATTGTCTGCTCTGAGCTTGGACAGAATTGACTTGAATGAGGAAATGAGTCAGTCGGCTGGTTCAGGTGCAGCAGAGGGGAGGAGTCAGAGAGAAATCATGGCAGCCACCAGGTTAGTTTGGAGTCTGTTACCAGGGTAACTGACTCAGAGTAGACGTTAACAGTGTTTCTGGAACAGAAAAGTTTCCTTCATCTCAGGGTTAACGCACTCAGAGCTGCAGCTAAACCTGCTTCCTGGAACTCATCGTGATCTCTCTGTGAGCACCAGGATGAGGTCCTCTCTGCAGTTTTCTGACCCTGATGAACTTTGAGGAGGATACGTGTTAGCGATGTGTGTCACCGGCCCCTGTCCAGACACCAGGACGCATTTATCGTGGAAACTCGTCATCATCTGCAAAGGACTGTGGGAAAGGACCACCTGCTCCGGTGTGATCTACAGACAGAGAGAGGCATGAGTGGTCCAAAGAACAGCTGTAGATAAAAGATGGACCCAGCCACTGACGACTTTCTTGTTTTGTGTGATATTTGACAGAGGGGGCGGAGCCGCCACAAGATAAAGTGACGTACTGATGTTCTTTAGTGTAAGCCAGGCTTTAAAAATGGACCCTAGGAGGCGCTGTAGACTTGAAGTGGTCCCATGATTCTACATTCAAGTCAGGAGGACTTGAATGTCCAATCACAGCACAGATATGAGCAACAACACATTCAATTAAAACATATTAGGGCTGTCAACGTTAACGTTAATCCGGCTTTACGATTAACGCGATTAAAATTTTTAACACAATTAACCCATCTGGAGCGCAGAATGAAATCAAAATCCCTGAAATGTCTCTGTCAATGCATATCAGGCAGTTTGTCCAAAGTTTGTCCGTTCTGCGCTCCACATGGGTTATTGTGCTAAAAATTTGAATCACGTCAATGTTAGCACTGACAGCCTTAAAAAATGTTCATGTTAAAATAATGAACTAATTTTAATAAATGCCACTGTCTAACATCATGTTACACAGTACTGAGCCACACGGGCTCATTTGTAACTGAGGTTAAAGGTCTTAAATTCATAACATTCACAACAACAAGACTAACACACATAAGAGTCGTGACACGGGTCAGCTAAAAGATGAAAGGTGTGTTTTATTGTGTTAACTCATTATTGTGTAAAGTAAAAGTCACAGTGATTTAATGGTCAGTAAAATGTGTTTAGAATTAGCAGATAGATCAGGGGTCCCCAACTCCAGGCCTCGAGGCCCGGTGTCCTGCAGGGTTTAGAGCTCACCCTGGATCTACACACCTGAATCACATGATTAGTTCATTACCAGGCCTGTGGAGGACTGCAAGACATGATGAGGAGGTCATTTAGCCATTTGAATCAGCTGTGTTGGATCACGGACACATCTAAAAACTACAGGACACCGGCCCTTGAGGCCTAGAGTTGGACACCCCTGAGATAGATGATTCACACTGCGCTTCTGCATCAGCTGCCTATAAAGAGTAAAAGTATTGGTACTGGTATCAGCAGCTCTACTGACCACAGCCGACCTCTCACACCATTTGACAGTCATGTGATGTTAGGGCTGTCTTCCTCCTCTCCTCTTCATCACCTCCTGAGTTGAATTTAGAGTCATGGGACCTCTTAAAGTTATAACTTAATGACATTAAAGCCCAACAGAGTCCCATGAACATGGAGAAGCCCTCGGTGTGTTTCTGCAGCCATGTCACAGCTTCCACAGTGAGAACACGGCAAGCGCAGATAAACTTTACCAGAATCACCTGAGGCACACACACAAGTAGGGAGGAGGCTCACTGAGAGGTGAGTCTGACACAGAGCAGAGATGGATCCACTGATGATGACGAGGAGCCCAGTTCTCTAGCTCAGAGTGAGGAAACAGGCTGACTGTGTTAAATTATATGTAAGAGTCCAAAAAAGCTTCAATAATCGATCGATAAACGGCGCCTAGACAGCTGGAATCAAAACAGGAAGTTCTGCAGCCGCCTACCTGGACGTCCAGCAGGTGAGACAGCTGCTGGGCTTTGTGGTGTCTCTGGCAGCTTCCTGCATTGGTGACGAAGACAGTGGGAAATAGGAAGTTGTTGTTTCTGTCCAGGAGCTTCCTGAAAGCTCGCCGAGCAGCTGGGATCACGGTTGCCCCGCGCACCAGGACGCCATCCACATCAAAGATGACGCCCGCCTGATGGACAGGTACGAGAGAGAGAGAAAAGTTACTCACTTTTTCTCCATCATGTGAAGAAGCCTACTGTGCTCCGAAGAACAGTAAGACATGATCAATAGATTATCAAAAGTTATCAGTTTGGGTTCATAGGATATGATAACACACACACGCACGCACACACACACACACTGACCTGCCTGCTGGAAACATGTCTGACCGTCTGCTGCAGGAAACCTCGACACCACATGACGCGCAGGTCCCTCTGCCACTCATCGCTCTTTATATCCACACAGCTGAGATGTCACCAGTGGGAGGAGCCTGATGCAGAACGTCTGTGATGTCACCACAAATACAAGCTTCTGTTCAACTGACGGTACGGTATTTTCCTGTGACACAGGCTGAGATGAGGGACTTGTTACCTGTGGAAGAGAAGAAGGCGTGGCCTCGAGATAACCTGGTCATGTTAGTTTGGTCATTAGTTAATTAGCTCCTGTATTAAGCTGACAACAGGAATTTTAAAATGATCCCGATACCTGAGCTAAACACTCAGCTGTAAGTGTCAGACATGTGATCTATGAATGAAGTGTAAACTGTACCTGTACAGGTGGGAGGAGTCACCTGGATAGCACCTCAGGTTCAGGTTCAAGTTGAGGTTCAGTATCACATTTGGTTCACTGGAGATAAGGACGCTGAAACAGACTGCCACCTAACCAGAACCAGAACCAGAGTCCTGCTGGGTTTCAGTGCTCCTGGTGCTGTGGAGGAAGGACACACACACACACACACTTACACACAGACAAACACACACACACAGCCGTTTCATCCTCACATGACATCACATGAAGCGTTAGGTTATTAATTAGCCACATGCTGCAGAATGTTGCCACCAATAAACCAATCAGCAGGCAGATTGAAGCCACATGATGACACAGACTGAAGTACTGCAGTAACCTCAGTGTTGACAGTAAGCGTGGTACTGTTGATGAACAGTACTCTGACCTTTGACCCCTGCTGCTGCTGCTGAGGTTTAAGGAAGTGTGAATATGAGGGCCAACACAGAAGAAGCAGAGCATTGTTACCATAGCGATGAAACCTTTGTGATATCCAGGTCCAGCCTGAGCGAATGTCAGAGATTGAGAAGAATGTTTGTATATAAGGACCTCATTTATCCAACATGAGTCATGTGTTACACTCCACCGCTCTCTCTCCCTGCTGCTGTCCACGTTGTGCTGAGTGGAAACACACCTGTGAGTGGGATCTTTCTCAGCTCCCACTTATTGCTCCTGTGCTTTACTCTGAGCTCAATATCGGGCACCAGTGAGTTTTTGGGGTAACCCGGGCAGTTTCGATCAGGCTCTGCAACAGTTACTGGTGTAAATACTGGTGTAGATACCCAGTGTAGATACAGGTGTAGCTACCTGCCATGCTGTGTTCCTCCAGAGCTGCTGAGCTCTTGAAAAATATTCAGATCTTTTACTCAGATTCATGTATTTCATGGCCTTTGTCTTCCTCCGCCCACCCCACCTGGTCGCAGCATGTGGACGCTCCTCTCTGAACCTGGTTCTGTGGAGGTTTTTCCTTCCCACTGTCACCAAAGTGCATGCTCATGTGACTGAATTGACCGTTTCTAGAAAATTAAAGATAATTTTAACATAAATCTTAATTACAAACAATATAAGGTCTAATACATAATTAACACCTTGCATTGATGTGTGTGTCTGTGTCTTTTCTGCCTGATATAAAGCATATGCAACAGTCTTTTTAAGGCAAATCTTTTAAAAAAAGATCTATATTTTCTATAAAAAAGATCTATAAAGATAAAAAAGATCTATAAAGATCTATATTTTTACAAACAGACGGTGACACCGATGCCTGCAGAGTGATTTCAGGCTTCTGTCACAGGACCCACAAACACAGTACAGCCTTAACACCAACATCAAGCTTCGGTTTATGGAAACTACTGAACTCCTGTTCGGTGGGTGTAGGCCTTGGGTGTGTCTCTACTGCCATACGGACTGACCTAGACTCTGAGACATCCATGCAGCAAAAAGACATTCTGGCTCATTTCTTACAGTTTCCTCAGCTTTGGTTTAATGTAGACAGTGAGAATGTTAAACAGTCAAAACACCTCGCCCATGACAAACCAGGTGACATCAGGACTGTGGTCTTAGAAGAGTCCGTAAACTGTGGAAGAACTGCTGTGCTTATTTCCAGGGCTGAGCCCTTTCTTTCCACCTGTGGATTCTCTCCTGAGTTCAAGGATAGTTTTGAGCTACTATGATGCTCACCTCAAATTAACAAGGAAATGAAAACGTGTAAAAACAAAAAAAACAAAAACCAAAAGAATAAAACAAGTTTAGCTGCACAAACATGTTCCAGCCATTTTCTTCTGCTTATCCATTTCACTGTCATGGGGGGTGGAGCCTATTTCAGCTGTTATAGGTGAGAGGATGCACACCTGGACAGATGGCCAGTCTGTCACAGGGCTCTTAAAAATCTTTATGCTAAAATGAACTTTTTCCTAAAAATCATGACGTTTGTGATTCTTTTTCCCAATTTTGAGATCAGTTGCACTAAATTGCTGTCGAGTCTCTACGTTTAAAGCGCCCAGAGGAGACTGCTGCGGTTTGGTGCCGTGTGTAGTGGTAAATGGTCTGATTCTTATATAGCGCTTTTCTACTCTCCCAGAGTACTCAAAGCGCTCTATACAACATGCCTCATTCACCCAATCACACCCACTCATACAAGCACTTCTAAACTCGAGTGCAACTAATAAGCATTCACACACATTCACACTCCGATGAACGCATCGGAGGGCAATTTGGGGTTAGTATCTTGCCCAAGGATATTTGGCATGCAGACTGGAGGAGCCAGGAATTGAACCACCAACCTTCCAATCACTAGCTGATCTGCTCTACCACCTGAGCCACAGCCACCCTGCCAATAGTCTCTTAAAAGTCTCAGATAAGAATCTGGGCTTTCCTCCCATCACATGACTGAAGCACAGGTGCACTCTTAAGCCCATTTTCCATTAGTACCTACTGGGATCGACCTGTCACAATTCTCAACAGTCTTCAGGGTTTTCCATCAGGTCGTAGTACTGTGTACTGAAATAGCACCTGCTCGGTTCCATCCAAGCAGGTACTAAAATCTGACGTCAGACTGCATGTCACCGATTGGCTGGTCAGTGGCGTCACTTAGTGAGTCATGAGAGCGTCTAATTCACAGAAATCAAAACCGCTATTTTTGAAACTCGGCAACGAAGGAAACAGCTACAAAAGCAACGCCGTGTTTATGGGCTCAAAATGTGGTCATAAATATTTTGTACTTGTAAATCAGTTTTGTACTTGTAAATCAGGATTTGTATGTGTAAAAAGAATTTGTGCGTGCGTAAAAAAGATTTGTATGTGTAAAAAAGATTTGTGTGTGTGTAAAAAAGATTTGTATGTGTAAAAAAGATTTGTGTGTGTGTAAAAAAGATTTGTGCGTGCGTAAAAAAGATTTGTATGTGTAAAAAGAATTTGTGCGTGCGTAAAAAAGATTTGTATGTGTAAAAAAGATTTGTGTGTGTGTAAAAAAGATTTGTATGTGTAAAAAGAATTTGTGCGTGCGTAAAAAAGATTTGTATGTGTAAAAAGAATTTGTGCGTGCGTAAAAAAGATTTGTATGTGTAAAAAAGATTTGTGTGTGGACTGTGGTCGTCCGAGTTTGGTGATTTTTGTGTCACAGGTCTACGTGCTTTATACAGGGACTTCCACAGCCTTTTCAACAGCGCTGCGGACCGCGGGGGGGGGCAGTGTTTTGGAAATGACAGGCTTCACTACAAAGCTTTCTTGTTATGAATTAGCATACATGTTTTTATTGAACATCTAAAGAACTAGCAAAAAACCCAGAAACTGTTGTAGAGGACATAAAGTCAGAGATAGAAACGACAAGGAGCAGGTGCATCTAGTACAGGTAGAGCTGCTGCAAAAACCCACAGAGCTCAGCAGGCAGCGCAACAAATTCTGGATCCTTTGCTTTTAGTTAGCAGTTAGCATTAGCAGCACATCCTGCGTCCGATGTGAAAGGACCTTTATGCTGCGCACTGTGACTCACAGCAATGGTCCCGGGTCAGCCCTGACTTTGTGTTAAACTAATCCTAAAGTAATAATGGTATTTCTAACCACTGACATACCACAACTTTATCCTTTCAACAGCTGCTGAAAGTAAGGGGACCTAGCTGCTATCGGATATTTATATAGAGATCCTCCAGCTTCAAACTGTATTACCCTTCAAGGACCTGCAGTTCAAAAAAGCGCCCCTCCGACAGCCAAACCCATCTGTTCTCTGATTGGATTGTTACATTTGTGATTGACATGACATTGACCAATCAGATGAAAGGAAGAAAAATAGGGTCAAAATTCGTACTTGTAACTTGCAGGGGGGTTTTTGGCTAAGTCCACACACAAATCTTTTTTACACACACACAAATCTTTTTTACACATACAAATCTTTTTTACGCACGCACAAATTCTTTTTACACATACAAATCCTGATTTACAAGTACAAAACTGATTTACAAGTACAAAATATTTATGACCACATTTTGAGCCCATACGTGTTCCCGAGTCTGACGGAAAGCCACAGACCGAGCAGCAGGTGTATCGTCCACGTCCACCTTTGTTGTAGCGCTCGTGTCACATGCCAATGACATCACAGGACGCTCGACTGTGCTGCTATGACGACGACCACACATATTAGGAGGTACTCTATTGTAATGGAAAAGGGGCTTAACGCTCTGCAGGTTTTTGGCGTTGAAGACGAGCCTGCTCCCAGCGTCAGGTTTAGCAGACGCTGATCTGCAGGTGATGACGTTCCTCCTGCACCGAAGAGGCTGAGCCAGCGGCAGACTTGCGGCAAGAAGACTCGCTGTCGGAGAGGCAGCGGGATTTGTGTTTGATGCTCGTGTGGACGGTGCCTTTGACGTGTGTCGCAGCAGCGGACTTTGTCCGTCTGACCGGAGGAAGCCGAACCACCCCCACGCTCTCTTCAGTGGCACCACTTTGTCTTTGGCATTCCTCGCCAGGACGTCCCGGCTGACATTTGTTTCCATCACAGAGGACAAAGCTAATGTCAACGTTTCTTCTACCCAGTGGCGGTCCTAGCCTGTTTGGCGCCCCGGGCGAACACGCCCTCTGGCGCCCCCCCCACACACACACACACACACACACACACACACAGTTAAGCCCATAATTATTCATACCCCTGGCAAATTTTGACTTAAAGTTACTTTTACTCAACTAGCAAGTTATTTTTTGACTGGAAATGACACAGGCGTCTCACAAAAGATAATAAGATGATGTACAAGATGCATCATTGTGGAAAAAAATATTTCTCAGCTTTTATTTACATTTGAGCAAAAAGTATCATGTCCAGAATTATTCATACCCTTTACAAACTGTCACAGTCTCTGGGAAAATCCAAAGTTCCATACCATTCCAAATAGTCAAAGCTGTTCTAAAGCATCCTAATTACCCTGATTAATTGGAAATAGCTGTTTTGATCAACTCAACAGGTGAAAAACAGCAGCCCTCTGCAGGTGGTCTGTGGACATTCATGGCTAAGACAAAGGAACTCAGTGAGGACCTGCAGCTGTGCATTGTGGCTGCTCACAAGTGAGGAAAGGGCTACAAGGCCATATCCAAATGTTTTCAAGTTCCAGTGGCTACAGCAGTGGTTCCCAAAGTGTGGGGCCCGCCCCCTAGGGGGGGCGCAGAGCTATTGCAGGGGGGGCGCGGCATGAAAAGGGAAAAAAAACAAAAACAACGCTTGACAATGCTAGCACGGGCGCCCACACAAACGCAAAGCAGGAGATGAAGCAATGCTGAATATGTTTCCAAACCAACTTCATTCTAAGCCAAAGACTAGAAAATATGGTGAGGCATATCTTCCTTTGGCTTCACCTGCACAAGTGCTGAGGTAGGTCTCCCTGCAGAATTAGTTTTCCCTGCATCGAGCAGCGCTGGGCTGTTCAAATCACGGACAAACAGTATCCCACAGTTGTTTATGTTTTTGAACCCATTTTGTAGAGGGTTTTTTGAAAATGTATTGATAGCAATGTTGAACATTATTACACAGGAAAAAAACAACTACATGTAAAATAATTACACCGTGATGCCTCTGCCTTTCTAAATGCAGGGACAGTAATGGCCTGTATATGTAAGCGTGTAAAACCTGCAGAGTCAGATTAACAGTATTTTGTCTCTATCTGCCATTCTGCAATTCATCTCATGTAAACAATAACGTGGCGCACAGTGTGACGTGAAAAGGGCACATACCTTTGACATTGCGTGATTTAACTCTGTATTCCTCGTCCACACGTAAACGCAAAAAAAAAGGAGTTTTAAAAATCTCCGTTCTCGGTGATTCGATCGCCGTTTACATGTGCCCGAAACAGCTGCGCGTTCAAAAATACCCGTGTAGGTGCGGACGGAGCGTAAAAGAGTTGGTAGTTTATTTTCTTACTACCTGCAATTTATTGCAGATTATTTGTATTTGCTTAATTGTTTAATAAATGTTTGAGGTCTGAAATAAACCGCAATGGAGCAAAATATGGGTTTGCGTGGTTGAAGGATGTGTTTGTGCGTGTGCGTGCGGCGGCGTGCACGCTGGGGGGGGGGGCGCGAACATTTTTCTTGTTAAACAAGGGGGGCCCAGCAAAAAAAGTTTGGGAACCACTGGGCTACAGTATTATTAAAAAATACAAGATGTTCCGCACTGTGGAAAATCTCAGAGGACGTTGTCGGAGGCCAAAAGTGAAACCTGTGTTGGTCAGGAGAATAGTGAGAGAGGTGAAAAAGAATCCAAGGATCACCACCAAGGCCATTCTGGTGAATCTGGGCTCTGCTGGTGGCAATGTCTCAAGGCAGACAGTCCAACGGACACTGTTGGGTTCCACGGATGCAGACCAAGGAAAACGCCACTTCTCCAGGCACTTCTAAGGCATGCCAAAGCTCATTTGGCCTTTGCAAATGCTCATCTGGACAAAGAAGAAGGTTTCTGGTCTTCAGTGTTATGGTCAGATGAAACAAAAATTGAATTATTTGGTCACAATGATGTTGCCTTCATTTGGCATAAAAATGGAGAAGCCTTCAACCCACAGAACACCATCCCCACTGTCAAACATGGTGGTGGGAACCTAATGCTTTGGGGGTGTTTTTTTAGCCAATGGACCAGGGAACCTAATCACAGTAAACAGCACCATGAAAAAGAGCAATACATGAAGATTCTCAACAACAACATCAGGCAGTCTGCAGAAAAACTTGGCCTTGGGAACCAGTGGACATTTCAGCACGACAATGACCCAAAACATACAGCAAACGTGGTGAAGAAATGGTTAGCAGACAACAACATTAACGTTTTGCAGTGGCCTAGCCAGAGTCCTGACTTGAATCCAATTGAGAATCTGTGGAGGGAGCTAAAGATCAGGGTGATGGCAAGAAGACCCTCCAACCTGAAAGATTTGGAGCTCATTGCTAAAGATGAATGGGCAAAATGCCTGTGGAGACATGCAAAAGCTGGTCTGCAATTATAGGAAGCGTTTGATTGCTGTAATAGCCAATAAAGGCTTTTTTTTGATTGATTATTGAGAAGGGTATGAATAATTCTGGACATGATACTTTTTGCTAAAATATAAATAAAACCTGAGAAATATTTTTTTCCACAATGATGCCTCTTGTACATCGTCTTATTATCTTTGGGGAGACACCTGTGTCATTTCTGCTCAAAAAAGAACTTGTTGAACAAAAGTAATTTTAAGTCAAAATTCGGCAGGGGTATGAATAATTATGGGCTTAACTGTATATGACCCTATATATGAAGAGAGAGAGAGTATGCATAGTATGCAAACGGCTACCAAACAGACATCATAATTAAGTCATATAATGGGAACAGGACAAATCAACAATTGACACTGACTAATTAATATTATATTATTGTATATATTGTTTGGAGTTTAGTCTCTTACTGTTACTATTTTTACCATTTCTTCTTGGAGGAACTGTAACCCACATAATTTCCTTAGGGATTAAGAAAGTATTCTGATTCTTCATGTTTTAGGATACATGACCTGCCATTATCCAGTGACACTTCTGCTTACCTGTATCTTTTGCTCGTTTCTCCTTGTAGGAGCCATAATTAAATGTATTGAATTTTAATGATCACTGGGTTTTCATTTGTTTGGCTATGGTGATGTGTAACGAGAGTCACGTGGGACATTAAGAGGGCGTTGTCAGTCTGTCTTTCACTGGTTTGATTTTGACAGAGAGGGCTGGGTAGCTGTAGTTTTTGTTGACCGCAGCACAACGAGTTTCCCCTTGTTGCATTAGAGCTGTGATGTTTTAAGAGTTTGAATCGCGAGCCGATCACATTGCTCTGTAAACTTTTCAAGCACTTTAATAAACAAGCAAGCAATTCCACCTCTCGCATTATTGCCTACAGTTGACAGCGCATCAGGCAAATAGGCAGGCTCAGTCCCCGGCCTCTAGCGACTGTGGAAGTCGCTACACTCCTCCTCTTCTTTTCTCTTTTTTTTAAACTTTAAAAACGGGTTGTGTGTGAGACTTTAAATCAACAAAATATAAAATATACATTTTAAATTGTTATTGATCCCTTTACCCCGAGTCCTAAAGTGTATATTTATTTTCTTACTCTTCTTATATTTATTGTTTGTTTACTTGCACTGCTGTAACTGGAGCCTCGTCGTCACGTCTCTCTATATACTGGACTGTATGTAGCAGAGATGACAATAAAGTTTACTTTGACTTCAGCAGCAAGCAGGCGCACCGAGGGCTCTCACGCTCACTTTTCGCCTATAGAATTTCGAAAAAACATCGGTGCAAATTATAAGTCTGTATCATGATGTCTGGTGTTTTCGTGTTGTTGGTTTGTTTTTATTTTGTTTTATTTTGCGAGTTGGTTATTAGATGCTGCTCCAGCCACCCAGAGAATCCCCCGCCGCCCCGCCCGTTCCTCCCTGTGCCGCAAGCAGCAGGCGCACCTCGCAAACGGAGGGCGCCCTTACTCCCAGCAAATGGGCGATAGAAAACCGATCGGTGCCTACGACATTCCCAATATGCGCTGGCATGATGTCGGGGCAGCATGAGTACGAGCAATTTTTTTTTTTTTTTTTGCCGATGCCCGTGATGCCGCCCCCGGGCAACCGCCCGTGTCGCCCGTATCAAAAACCGCTACTGCTTCTACCAATAAAACTGTCGTCATGTCGGCATGACCGGCTGCTGTGGTAATGTTACGCCAACCCTGCATACTGGCTGATGAGCTTCGTTTATTTTCTCTGTGGAATTTTAAACCTACATTTGTCAGCAACATTTTTTTCCCCCTCAATGAAATATGTTCACTTCACTGTCCAGCAGGGGGCAGACCTGAGGTTCAGTATAAGCAAGAAAAGTAGACGAGAAGAAACTGAAGAGCAGAAAGTTTTTATTAAGAAAAGGTACAAAAACACGCCTTTATTTACAGCAGCAGACAGATGGGTCAGAGCCCCAGCAGAGCTCGGGCCTCCTGACTCTGAGCCTGAAGAGTCTCGCTGGCGTAACGCTGCAGCAACTCCATCTTCTTCCTCCTGACCAAAGCCTCCTCCACCTGAGAGACAGACAGACAGGTTACCCCTGAATTACGTACCATCACTAGGCCATTCTGGAGGATTCCCATGATGCACTGGGTGTTTCTTCTTCACTCACTATGTGTTAATAGACCTCTCTGCATCGAATCATATCTGTTATTAATCTCTGTCTCTCTTCCACAGCATGTCTTTATCCTGTCTTCCTTCTCTCACCCCAACCGGTCACAGCAGATGGCCCCGCCTCCCCTGAGCCTGGTTCTGCCGGAGGTTTCTTCCTGTTAAAGGGAGTTTTTCCTTCCCACTGTCGCCAAAGTGCTTGCTCATAGGGGGTCATATGATTGTTGGGTTTTTCTCTGTATCTACAGGGGGACCATTTATATGGATACACCGTAATAAAATGGGAATGGTTGGTGATAGTAAAGTCCTGTTTGTGGCACATTAGTATATGTGAGGGGGCAAACTCCTCGAGATGGGTGGTGACCATGATGGTGGTCATTTAGAAGTCGGCCATCTTGGATACAACTTTTGTTTTTTTCAATAGGAAGAGGGCCATGGGACACATCAAACTTATTGGTAATGTCACAAGAAAAACAATGGTGTGCTTGGTTTCAACGTAACTTTATTCTTTCATGAGTTATTTACAAGTTTCTCTTTGTTCACAGCCATTGACATGTCGAAGAGGTTAACACGTGAGGAGCGGATCGAAATTGTGTTGATATCTGGTGAACGCAGTAACCGGGTCATTGCAGCAGATTTCAATGCAAGACACCCTACGAGACCACCCATCTCCCATGCTACAGTTAGCAAGCAGTTTGCTAAGTTTCGTGAAACTGGTTCACGACAAACTCCAGCTACTGCAGCATCTCAACGAGGATGACCCAGATCAGCGCACAGAATTTGCAGAATGGGCAAAACAAAAATTGGAACAGGACCCTCAGTTCACGCAGAAGATTTTGTTCAGTGATGAGGCAAACTTTTATGTGAATGGTGAAGTTAACAAACAAAACCACCGCTATTGGTCTGACACTAACCCACATTGGATGGATCCCTCCAAGACTGTTGGAACAACAAAAGTGATGGTTTGGTGTGGTATATGGGGTACAACGATAGTGGGTCCATTCTTCATCAATGGAAACCTCAAGGCCACTGGATATTTGAAATTGCTACATGATGATGTGTTTCCCTCTTTATGCACTGAAGCTGGCACGTTCCCTGAGTTTTTCCAGCAAGATGGTGCACCACCACATTATGGGTGCCAGGTCTGAGCATTCCTAGATGAACAGTTTCCTGGAAAGTGGATTGGTCGTCGTGGGTAGGTTGAATGGCCCCCAAGATCTCCCGATCTGACCCCCTTAGACTTTTATCTTTGGGGTCATCTGAAGGCAATTGTCTATGGTGTGAAGATACGAGATGTGCAGCACCTGAAACTACAGATACTGGATGCCTGTGCTGGCATTTCTCCTGCGGTGTTGCTATCAGTGTGTGAAGAGTGGGAGAAGAGGGTTGCATTGACAATCCAACACAATGGGCAGCACATTGAACACATTTTATAAGTGGTCAGAAACTTGTAAATAACTCATGAAAGAATAAAGTTACGTTGAAACCAAGCACACCATTGTTTCTCTTGTGACATTACCAATAAGTTTGATGTGTCACATGGCCCTCTTCCTATTGAAAAAACAAAAGTTGTATCCAAGATGGCCGACTTCTAAATGGCCACCATGGTCACCACCCATCTTGAGGAGTTTGCCCCCTCACATATACTAATGTGCCACAAACAGGACTTTAATATCACCAACCATTCCCATGTTATTACGGTGTATCCATATAAATGGCCCACCCTGTATTACTGTAGGGTCTACCTTACAATATAAAGCACCTTGAGGCGACTGTTGTTGTGATTTGGCGCTGTATAAATAAAACTGAATTGAACAGATCAAACTCTGAAACCCTGCATGGTAGCCTGACCTGCACCTCCTGGGAAATATAAATATAACACCACCTGCACAGGTGACGCCCACTCAGGTAGGCCATGTTGTTGGCTCTATATAGGTTGGACAACTAAATGAAGTGGGACACAGTATGAGTCCAGAGCTGCTTTCAAGGCTCTGGTTAGAATCAGGCTTCATCCTTGGCAGTGACGGTCCTCACGTTGCAGGAAAACGTGTTTGTGTGTCTCACCTCTTTCTGAGATGGAACAGGTACGTGTGCGATGAAGGAGAGTCCTCCATCCTCTCCCTCCTGCTCCTCCTGGTTCCCCTCATCATCAGGCTGCAGAGATCAAAAAAGATTGTTTGCATATCTCCTGTCTCTGATGTGTGTGTGTGTCAGTAAATCAGTCTTTATTTTTCTCTTCTCTAAACATATTTAACTTTGATGATTTCAGGACACCCTCAAAACGTCCACCATGTTTCTGTAAATAACCCATATCTCGTTGATGATGATGTTTCACTGAAACATCATCATCATGTGACTTCTTCAGTCTCAGCTGTCTGCAGGTTTCTAACCCTATGAACAAGCAGCACTGACTAACAACGGGCTGTGAGGTCAGTTTCATCATCATTAATATGCAAATTATCATAACCACTGATCAAAGACCAGCTGACACTGAAACGTTTCACTGAAAACGATGAACAGAGTCAACCTTCTGGGACTTCCTCACCTGGATGACGTCTACCTCAGCGTTTGAAAAATGTTTCAGTGTCTTCAGCTCGTACTTGTATCATGATAAAGCAGGCGAGGTAAACATGGCTAATGCAATAATCCAGCTGTTAACATCAAACTTATCGCATTTCGTGACGATCTCACCCCAGTACAAGTACTGATAATCTGGATTTATCCTTAAACCTGTACCCGGATTAAAATGATCCTATTCAGTTCTTTATAAAGGACCGGGACAAAAGTGATCTGGATTACATGATCCATGGAAGGAAAACCCGGATCATTTTATCTGGATTATATGTCCAGACCTGTGAAGCTTCATCGGCGACATCAGAGTCGCACGTTCAGACCAGATGGTGTGTTTCTACGAGTGAACCACTCTCAGGTGTGCTGAGGTTAGCTGACAGAAGCTGATTGGCTGAGCAGGTAAAGAGACAGTTCACCTCTTCGTTGTGGACGGTGTAGATGCTCTCCTCCTCTTCCTCCTCCTGCTGTTTCTCTCCAGACACTCGAGACTCTCTCTCTGTTTTCCACCTCTGGACCGCCTCCAGCACAGCTACACACACACGCACACACACACACACACACACACACACACACACAGGTGAGGTTACCTGAAGTGTCACACACATGAACAGAAGCTCCATATCTGCTGAACTATAATCCAATAATTCCATCATCCAGGATTTTCACATATTCTCTTGATTGTTTTATAATCTGTGAATTATGAACCTTGTTTCTCGTACTGCGCCTCCAGAGGAAGCAGGACGCCGTCGTCTTCGTCTCTGTAGCCGTAATACTCTGCATCCACATCCTTCATCAGTTCCCCCCTCGTCTTCCTCGGCGCTGGGGCAGCTGGGAAATCGCATACTTGGTGAGGACCGATGGTGTGACAGTGTGACATCAAACAGGAAGTGATGCGAATACGTACGCTCCTTCTCGAACAGTTCCCGGACTCCCGGCAGGTCTCTGGCCGCTCCGAAGTATTTATAGCCGCGGTTTCCGGGCACCTCCTTCCCCTCGTGGTCCAACATCCTTGGCCCAATGCGCTGCGACACAAACACGCGGTCAGCTGCTTCGATCGCACCGATCAATAAATAAGTCGGGATTATCTCCAAAAGTTGATTCTGTTCATCTGGACGTAGCGTTTTGTGGGAGAAACGTTTCGTCACTCATCCAAGTGACTTCTTCAGTCTCAGCTGACTGCAGGTTTCCCCAAACCTTATAAACAGGACATTTGCATAATGACTGAAACCAGTCATTATTTCCCATTATTTCCCTTTCCCTTTTCACGTTACGTGAAAAGGGAAAGACCATCTCTGAATCGAGGAGGGGGCCTAAGGGTACATCTTTCGCCATCTTACAATGCTGTGATTGCAGCCATTCCCCAACTCTCTGTGAATGGGACTCATGGCCATTGATCAGTGTTCTTTGATCAGTGGGTTTTGGTCAGTGATTGTTGATCAATGGTCATGGGAATTTGCATAATTATGATTAAGGAACTGACCTCACAGCCCATTGTTCCCTCAGTGGGCTGGTTTCAGTCATTATGCAAATGTACTGTTTATAAGGTTTGGGGAAACCTGCAGTCAGCTGAGACTGAAGAAGTCACTTGGATGAGTGACGAAACGTTTCTCCCACAAAACGCTACGTCCAGATGAACAGATTCAACTTTTGGAGATTTACTTTCCTGGATGATTGAGAATGCATCAAGAAGTCGGGATTATCAATATCAAGTCAGGATTTGACAAAAGTCTCTCAGCACGATGTTACACAGATTACAACATTCAAAGTCACATGACTCATCACAGCAGGCTTTAAATCAGTGGTTACTATGGTTACTGTGAAAAGATTTTGTTTATTATTCAAATATGCTTTGCTTGTGATTGTGTAAACTCTGAATGACGATTCACCCTGGTAAACATGAAGCCTTGCCTATGCTTATCAAATGCCTGTGAAGACAAGTTTCTGTGTAAAGAGGAACGGAAAGTTCCACTTAAGCAGATGTTTAGTCTAAGTATGAACTGAACGTTTTAGCAAGATATGAATTTGCCTGTTAAGCAATCTACATTCTTTAGCAAGATATGCATTTGCAATCTATATTCTGAGAACAGGCGGAGACTGCCTCCGCCCTGTTGAGTAACCTACATGCCTATATAACCTGCAATAAAGAAGTGTACTGGTGTGACTCTCTCTCGAGACGTTCACCCATGTACATGTGATTGATTATATTGTCTCACTGTGTCTCTGTTTTACTTTGGCAGCCTTCTATTTGGGAGATTTCCCCCGACAGTTACAGTTCTATTAATCGGACCCTTTGATGGCTCCGATTAAACGTGTACTTCTGCATACTGCCGTGTACTCCTGTGTATGTCTCTTACTGCATAGTCGGGTCCTCCGAGCTCTTTGATGCGGACCTCCCAGTGACCTTTCTCTCTCAGCAGCTTGTTGATCTCATCGTTCAGATCCCGAATCCTGAACTCACCCAGACCAGCTGCACAGGTGAGACGTAGGTGAGATGCAGGTAAGACGCAGGTGAGACACAGGTGAGACACAGGTGAGTAAGAGACTTGGACTCACCGTTCTGGATCTGAGCGACTTTCTTCGAGATTTCACTGATAATCTGAAACAGGCACACAGGACACACTCAGCACACCTGACTGCAGGTACCATCACCACTACTGATACTAGTGCTGCAGTGTGACTACCTGTCGTCTCCATTTTTCAGCTTTAGGAAGTTCACTGCACTCTGAGGCCAGAAAGGGTCTTCTTTCCTACAGGTGAGAGATCAGGGAGACAGGTGTTTATCTGACGGCAGCACTACTGCTATGGACCGTAAACGCCTGCAGAGAGTGATAACAACTGCGGAGAAGATCATCAGGACCCCGCTGCCCTCTCTGCAGAGCATCTACCATCACAAAGTCCAGAGGAGACCCCACACACCTCCAACACGGACTGTTCACACTTCTGCCCTCAGGACGGAGGTTCAGACTCTTGAACAGCTGACCTATTTTAACAGTAATAATTTTTGCACATGTATATTATCTGTTGTTGTTCTATCTGTACATATTAACCGGCTTCTGTGGACAGCAGAGAAATAATTTCATTGTTCAGAGAAAAGCTTTTCTTTGTACACATGAAAATAAACGCTTTGAACCTTGAAACTCACCTTGACTTTTCCTTCCTCCAGCTGAGCCTGTCTGAACCGAGCCAGGGCCGTCCTGACAGACAAAGCAGAGGGACACATTTACCGGTGGAGGAAGACAGGAAGTGGAGGACAGGAAGAGGAGGACAGGAAGAGGAGGACAGGAAGAGGAGGACCGGGGGGGGTCATACAGCACATCTCTGACAGGAAGTACTTACATGGCCTTCTCAGCATTCCTCGCCTGCACAGAGAGAAGATGAGAGTGAGAAACATCTGGAAACATGTTGTGAGATTATTATACTATCTTATGCAACCTCTACTTCTAATCAAAGAATTGTTGAATCATTATATGGCTATAGGCCACATTATGCCTTGGATTAAAGATTGTGAAATCATTACACTGTTTTATGATGCATTATACTGCTGAGTTATAAGAAATGCTGTTTGTGTAGAATCATGGCCTTCCTTTTCTGATTAGAAAGAACAAAACATACTGAACAGGAAGCCAAGGTGGTAACTTAGGTTCACTGAGAGAGAAAGAATGTGGATGTTTAGGTTTTATGACTTTGGATGGGGGCTGAAGCTTTAAGAATGTGAGAAACGGTCAGACACTTCGAGATCTGGCGGACACCCTCCTGTCCACATCTCCCGCCTGGACGTTTATGCTCAAAGTGTTGTATGGAATAACGAGAATTGTATGGAATAAAGAGATTGTTGATTGAGCATTTATACACCGAATGTTGTTCTTCCTTCAGCCCAAAGATAAAAGAATTGGGATATTTAACAACATGGAGCTCAAAGAGGAGGCAATGTCATGGTAACCAATAACACGTGAGGTCACCAAGAACCTCCTCTGAACCCCTCCTTGTTGGCCTGCAGCTGGGCCTGGAGGTGTTATCCAAGCAAGGATGACACCTGGGCAAGAGCCAGACTGATGCTCCCACCAGACTCCATTCAAAAAATCAGCAGTTTAATCAAGTTGAGCATTAATGTTCAATACAGCCAGCTGATCGATACACCAGTTGATCGCGGTCTGCTCTGGTTGCTCAGTCGTCTCCATGTTTCAGCAGCTCCACCAGTCTCCATAAAAAAATTTGCCATTTTAACTCAGAGTGTTTTAACACGGTTTGGAGTCGGAGGAGTGGTTCCTCACAGAGCCCGCTGAGCCCTGCCGAGCGCTTCCTGATCACTGATTAATAATGAATATTAATTAACGTGCACGCGGCTGTGATGTCAGTGAACATAACAGATTAAAATGCTGATTCTCACCATGTCTGCTGCGGAGTTTAGCCGTTAATCCAACAACCGAGCAGAAACCATCCAAACACACACGAACACAGCACGCACACTAACAGGAAACACGTCACCGGCTCCACCACCACTGCATCCGGGTTTATGTCTGCACTACTGCCCCCTGCAGGACGAGCGGCCCCCCTACAACGACATGTAAAATAAAATAAGAACTGTTGCACGCTGAGCTCTCAAACTTACATGATCTGTGTGAGATCTGATTGGGCGGTCACTTTAGCGTTCAAGTGCTACCAAACAATCAAACAAGGAAACGCCCACAAGTATTTCCTAAAATGTCTTGTTTGTTGTTTTAAATGTCAAATATTGTATAAGAAGACGAAACTGAAGCCTTTCAGTGAACGACCAAGCAAACACATATTGGTCCTCTGTCTTCACACACGTGACAGCACTGCTGCTATCAGTGTGTTCGTATGTAACAAAATCAAACTGCAGACATAAGTGTACACAGAGTGTGACTCTGAACAAACACAGCGCTATCGGCTCAAAATGTGGTCATAAATATTTTGTACTTGTAAATCAGTTTTGTATGTGTAAAAAGAATTTGTGTGTGCGTAAAAAAGATTTGAAGGTCCTCGAAGGGAATAAATGCCCTTTTACATGCCAACCCAGCGTTTTCCTTCATCACCACGAAGGAAAACAGTCTGTGGTCGTCTGAGTTTGGTGATTTTTGTGTCACAGGTTTACGTGCTTAATACAGGGACTTCCACAGCCTTTTCAACAGCGCTGCAGACCGCAGGGGAGGGGGGGGCAGTGTTTTGGAAATGACAGTCTTCACTACAAAGCTTTCTTCGTTATGAATTAGCATACATGTTTTTATTGAACATCTAAAGAACTAGCAAAAAAACAAACTCTTGTAGAGGACATAAAGTCAGAGATAGAAACGACAAGGAGCAGGTGCATCTAGTACAGGTAGAGCTGCTGCAAAAACCCACAGAGCTCAGCAGGCAGCGCAACAAATTCTGGATCCTTGGCTTTTAGTTAGCAGTTAGCATTAGCAGCACATGCTGTGCTGTGAAAGGACCTTTATGCTGCGCACTGTGACTCACAGCAATGGTCCCGGGTCAGCCCTGACTTTGTGTTAAACTAATCCTAAAGTAATAATGGTATTTCTAACCACTGACATACCACAACTTTATCCTTTCAACAGCTGCTGAAAGTTAGCGGACCTAGCTGCTATCGGATATTTATATAGAGATCCTCCAGCTTCAAACTGTATTACCCTTCGAGGACCTGCAGTTCAAAAAAGCGCCCCTCCGACAGCCAAACCCATCTGTTCTCTGATTGGATTGTTACATTTGTGATTGACATGACATTGACCAATCAGATGAAAGGAAGAAAACTAGGGTCAAAATTCGTACTTGTAACTTGCAGGTGTTTTTTTTGGCTAAGTCCACACACAAATCTTTTTTACGCACACACAAATTCTTTTTACACATACAAATCTTTTTTACACACACACAAATTCTTTTTACACATACAAAACTGATTTACAAGTACAAAATATTTATGACCACATTTTGAGCCCATACACATCGAAAAGGCTCGGATGAGCCAAAGTTCAACAAGTTGTGCCTCCATCGCTTGTCCAGATCACACGCTGCACTGCCGCACTGCTCCGTCTTTTCACTTTCATTTCTGTGTTTGCGCGTGCGCAGTGTGAGAGGCTGCAGTGACACCCTCACGACAGCCGACAGGTTTGATTTTCTTGCGACCATATGATTGATGATCGGGAGATGGTCGTGAGGTGTTAATCCTGCGATACTATTGGATGATTGCTGGAGGCGGGGCCAATCATTTTATTTAGTCCAAAGACAAAAATGAAGTTGGCAAGACACAAACTTCCATCGCTCTGTTAGGCCCAGCCAAAGGGCAGAGGGGAGGGGCCTAATTTGGCCTTCATACATCACTCTTCTCAGGTCTAAAAAAGCTCTGTACATCGTAACACAGCTACCAAACTAAAACACAGAAGAAAAAAGGGTTTTTTATAGTCCGCCCTCTCCTCCCCCCTCCGTCTGCTCTGACTTGCTGTTACGAGGCTGACCAACAGGCCTCTGGACCAATGACAAGAGGAAGATCAGAGTGCATGAAGAGAGATTAAAGAAGAGGTTTGGGAGCGTGGGGTCAGGGGTCAGAGGCCAGCTAGGCAGTGGCTTCGATGGTGCACTCTTTCGCCAGGTGACCTGACTTCCCATAGTTATAACAGTTCAACTCGGATGCCTTGCTGCAGTGCACCGCAACATGGCCGATCTCCCCGCACCTGCAGGGCACACGGACAGGTTACACTGGACCGTTCACCTGTGTTTTCATGCTCAGCTTTAGTATTAGTTTACCTGTAGCACTTGACCTTCTCACAGCACTTCTGAATGTGTCCGAAGCTGCCGCAGGAGTAGCACTTTTGCTCGTGGGCGTGGTTACAATTGCGCGCCATGTGACCGGCCTTGCCGCAGTTGTAGCACAGCTGCTCGCGCTCCTTCTTGGGCTCCTTGCAGTCTCTGGAGATGTGATCTTCTCTGCCGCAGTTGTAGCAGGCTGCAGGAGAGATCACACCTGTGCTCACCTGTCTTTAAACTGTTGTGATCTGTAAGCGTGTGTCCTCACCATCCTCTGTGCGCTCGCAGTCTCTGGCCACGTGCCCGAGTTCGCCACATCGGTAACAGAACAGGTCTGCAACGATACGACAGGTGTGAACTGCCGGGTGTGTCACATGGTCAGCTGTTCACAAGAACAGCACCTCTGCAGAAGCTGAAAATGGAAACAGGTTTCCACATCTCCATGGCGACCTCTGTAAAAACTACATGGTTTTTAATAAACTTTAAAATAAACTCATGGAGGTTTGATGGTGGGTGTCACCTTTGCCTCTGCCGCGACCTTTCCCTCGCCCTCGGCCGCCACTCGGACAGTTCTTCACCCAGTGGCCTGAGTGGCCGCAACCGAAGCACTCGTTACTGCTCATCGCCACGACCACGGCTGGAACCACAGACGAAGACGACAACAGACAGAATCACAGACACAACCACAGACAGATGGAACCACAGACAGGAGATTCAGATGTGAAACTTTACCTTCATGAAGGTGCAGAATAAAAACCACGGAGGAAAAGGAAAAACACATCAGGAACACCTGAGATGAATTCTCCTCAGTCCTGGCCCCACCCACACAGGTAGAGTTTACATTAATTGATTACACAGCAGTGAGGAATAGAGTTGAACACAGTAGATATTTTTCTGAAAGTGCTGTAACTAGATTAAGGATTTAATTCCAGGACTGTTTTACGTTAACTAGTAATGACTTCATGAATAACATTTTAAGCATTAGAGAAAAAAAATGACTCATAATCAGGGGTGCACATAAGTGGTCCGCAGGTGCGCATTCGCTGTCAAAATAAAAGAAGCGCACCAGATAAGAAGTTGCAACGCCCTTTAGCGTACATAAGATTTTCTGGAGGACGACAAACATTTGTTTAGAACTCTTCCTACTGTACCACAGGCCTTCAAGCTGGCTGTAGTTAAACCTTTACTTAAAAAGCATCTCTAGACCCAGCTGTCTTAGCTAATTATAGGCCAACCTCCAACCTTCCTTTCATATCAAAAATCCTTGAAAGAGTAGTTGTCAAACAGCTAACAGATCATCTGCAGAGGAATGGCTTATTTGAAGCGTTTCAGTCAGGTTTCAGAGCTCATCACAGCACAGAAACAGCTTTAGTGAAGGTTACAAATGATCTTCTTATGGCCTCTGACAGTGGACTCATCTCTGTGCTTGTCCTGCTAGACCTCAGTGCTGCGTTCGATACTGTTGACCATAATATCCCACTAGAAAATTTGCATTTCCTGCAAAAATGCTGTGTGGATGCCGGAACGCTGAAGCTGTCTGCTGAAAATGACTGAAAAAGATGAAAAGCTGCAAAAATTGTATGGCAGTAAAGAAACTGAAAAATTATGCTGAAAACAAGTGAAGAAGCAGAATCTTTTGCTGACAAGAGGTGAAAAGGCAAAACTCTGCTTAAAAGGGGTACAGAAGTTCAAATTTGTACTGAAAAGAGGTGAAAAGGTTCCTTCTGAAATGAGCAGAAGATACTGAGATTTGTATTGATAAGAGGTGAAAGGCTGAAAATTTTGCTTAAAATAGGTGAATCAGCAGAATGTCTGCTAAAAAAGAGATTTCTGTTGAAAACACCTGAAAAATCTGGGATTTGTGCTGAAAAGGGGTGAAAAAACTCACAATTCTGCTGAAACGGGGTGAAGAAGAGGTGTTGGGCTGTTGAGAAGAGTTAAATAAGTTGAACTGATATGTTTGGGTACAAATACTATGATTTGGCAATAATACTGCATTTTAGCACAACTACTGAGATTTGATTGAAATACTATGATTTAGAAGAAATATTATGACTTTGTACAAATACAGTGTTTTGGCACAAATACTATGATTTGGTTCGAATGCTATGATTTGAAACAAATAATATGATTTAGTAGAAATATTATGATTTACCAGAAGTACTATGTTTCTGCAAAAATACTATGATTTTGCAGAAATACTATGCATTAGTAGTAATACTATAACATCACAGATATATAATGATTTTGCAGACATTCTGGTTTTACACAAATACTATAATGTGGCAGAAATACTATGTTTTAGCACAAATACAATGATTTGCTATAAATACTATGATTTGGCACACATACTATATTCAGCAGATATACTATAACATAACAGAAATTTTAATTGGGCACAAATGCTCTAATTTGGCACAAATACCATGATTTGGCACAAATATGATGATATGGCAGAAATACTATGAGTGGGTACAAATACTATGAATAGGCACAAGTACTATGATTTAGTACAAATACTCTGATTTGGCAGAAATACTATGATTTAGCAGAAATACTATGTTTTAACATAACTAATATCTTTTGACCGAAATTTCTGCTAAAAGGTACTATTTCTGCTTTTTGGCAGAAATACTGTAATTTGGCATAAATACTATGATTTGGCAGATATACTGTAATCAGCACATATACTATAACATGACAGAAATTCCTCCACTTATTAGTAATACTATAACATAACAGAAATGTTATGTTTGGCACAAAAACCATGATTTGGCAAAAATACTATGATTGAGCAGAAGTACTAAGATGTAGTAGAAGTACTTCTACTACTTAGAAATACTATTATGGAGGAGTAATACTTTCTGCAATCAGAGGTACTGCTTCTGTCTGCTTCATCAGGCTGTGTACTTGTATGTATTTCTGCCATGGAGCGTTAACAAGAATCTGAGGTCCATATTAGACAAACTGCTAAAATCATAAAACTTTTCAGAATTGTAATAAATTAGCAATATAAATTACAGGTCTGTGATAATGTATAAATTTGTAGTGAAAAAAAACATGTGGACGAAGGTGGAATTGAACCCACGACCTTTGAGCTGCAGACCCGTGTCATTACCAATTGCGCCACCTGGAAAGGGGGCGGGCGGCTGGAAAAAAGATTGATGAGCAGTCAGAAATAGATCACGGTAAGAGGCGAAAGACACCGTTTTTTGGAGTTACAAAACATCGTGTAACTCAAAAACTAGGTGGGATAGAAGCATAATTCTTGTACTGGGTGAATCAGCGGACTTTGGTGTACTTTGACTGCGATTTTCATTGCTCTTTGTACCTCCGTCGCGGAGATATGACGAGAGAAGAAACGGCTTCATTTTCAGAGTTTGAAAACTGAGAGGAGGACAGATTTCCACCCCTCAAACAAACGTAATTTATGGCTCAACAGTAAGATGACTGTAAAAACTGCTCCAACCATGAGTGTCAGCAGTGTCTGAAGATGAATTGGCACAAGCCTCTCGTCTTAACTTTGCTTTGTTAAAATTATTTATGATTTATGATTTGGCAGAAACACTGGGACTTGGTAGAAATACTGTGATTTACATGAAATACTTTGACTTAGCAGAAATTCTATAATCTAGCAAAAAGCACTACAGCATAGCAGAAATTCTATCATTGAGCAGAATTACTAGGATTTAGTACAAACACTATGATTTGGCTCAAAAACCTTTTTTTTGCAGTTATATTGTGATTTGGCAGAAATACTGTGAGCAGTAATAATATAACAGCAGAAATACTGTTATTTTGTGGAAATACTATGCTTTGGCACAAATACCATGATTTGGCAAAAATACTATGATTCAGCAGAAGTACTAAGATGTAGTAGAAGTACTTTGATTTAGCACAAATACTATTATGGAGGAGTAATACTTTAACATGAGAGAAATATTGATACACACACACAAACATACACATACACAGAGCCTAAAGGGAGCAGTGGCTGTTAAGAGTCTGGGCTTGGTATATCTAGGTCAGTTAAATTAGCTGCACCTGGTGTAATCAGCCCTTACACACACAGACACAGAGAGAGGTATGAGTTTTCTGTAGTGTATTTCTCACATTCAGGATTCCCCTCGAACAAATGGCCATAATTTCCTAACTGTAGGGGCTAGAATGCTCATTCTGACACCGTTTTGTTCAGAAGAGACGGGGGAATCTGCAGGTCTTCTTAATTCAGAGATAAAATATAAATCATTGAAGATATATGACTTGTAATACACTGTAACTGAGTAGAGGCGAAGCAAAACTGCCTTGACTTGCCCTCAAACAACGTTTTGTAACTCTAAATCTATATGGAGCATCAAAATCATTCTTTCACCATAAGAAACAGCAGGCTTTGGTGAACAGTCATGGGAATTTTCAGGTCTCTGTGGAAATCCATCAAAAAGATCTGACGAGAGAAAAAAGTGCCTCATTTCCAGAGTTTGAAATCTGAAGAGATCTGAGCAAGGCACGAATTTCCTACCCTCAAACAAATGTAATTCATGGCCAAACGGTAATAGGTGAGAAAAAAATTCTTGAATTGTGAGCATCAGGGGTGTCTGAAGATATATTGGCACAAGCGTCATGTCTCAACTTTGTTTCGTTAAGGAGATATGACGATTTGAAAATGCCTCTCATTAGAGAGTCCCAGCGCTGATTTTGAACAGACTCTCCATTGACTTTCTATGGAGAGTTTTAAGACTTTGTGTTGCTCTGAGGCGATTTGATAAAAATCTGTAACTTCCACAACAGTGATAGTGACAATTTCTGAAAGCCAGCAAAAATACCTACGTTTTGATGTATAATTTGTGGGGGTTGAGTGGAAATTGAGCGAGTAGCAAGAAGTTGTTTAGACATGAAGAGAAAATTCAGAACGGACCGGCGCTCACTCTGAGTTAATTGAATAGCAACCATAGCAACGCATGTATTTTCTGAAAAATCACAATTTTGCAACTGAAAACTTAAAGAGGGATAAGATTAAAACGGTAGAAGGTCTGAAAAAGCTGAATCATACAGGAATAGCCCAATAATTTGAGAACATTTTAAAGTTTGAATGGAGTTTCTAGGTGAAAGTATGAGAAAGTAGTTAAGTTTGAAAAACAAGCAAGTTTTAGCAGAATTGTGGAAGTTTTCCATTCATTTCAATGGGACAAAAAAAAGGAAAAAAGTGTAATATTTTAAAAAGTATAATAGTAATAAACACCAAAAGATATAGCTGGCATTAGCAGAAATAGCAGAACAGTTTAGAGTTTGAATGGAGAAAATCGGCTGAAAACTGAGGGAGTAGTTAAGTGCCAAAAAACGGGGGAGCAACTTGAAGAATAAAGTTTAAAGAGAAACAGGAACTCAATAGTGTGGATGCCTTTGAGGGCATGCTGTGTGAATGCCTCGCAGTGGAATGGGAAAAAAGCAGAAAAAGGAGAACAATCTGCTGACAAGCGCTGAAGAAGCTGAAGTTTGTGCTGAAAACAGCTGAAAAATCTGAAATTTCTGCAGAAAAGAGGTGAAAAACTGAAAATTCTGCTGAGAAGAGGTGAAGAAGCTAAAATTTGCGTTGAAAAGAGTTTAAAAAGTCAAAGCATTCACTAAAATTTTTTTTGCCATAAGCAGGATTTGAATCCAAGCCTCCCACTCTGAGAACGCCTACTCAGCTCACTGAGCCAAACTGGCTTTCAGTTAACCGAAAACATGTGTAGAAGTTGAAAATTTTACTGAAAACAGTTGAATAAGCTGAACTTTGTGCAGAACAGAGGTGAAAAACTGAAAATTCCGCTGAAAACAGGCAAAGAAGCTGAAAATTCTGCTGAAAAGAGTTGAATCAGCAGAATTTCTGCAGAAAAGAGGTAAAGAAGCAGAAGGTTGCGCTGAAAAGAGGTGAATCAGCAGAATTTCTGCTGAAAACAGATTTCTGCTTAAAACAGCTAAAAAGCTGAGATATGTGCTGAAAAGGAATAAAGAACATAAAATTTCTGTTAAAAAGAGTAAAACAAAGTTTAACTGTTAACTGAAAAAAATGTTGCCATAAGCGGGATTTGAACCCGGGCCTCCAAGTCTGAGAACGGCTGCTCATCTAACTGAGCTAAACCACAGCTCAGCCCGGTGAGCAGAAATAAGAGACCACATTGATAATGTGTTCCATTCATTTCAATGGGCAAAAATATTGCAAAAAAAATTCAATATCTCAAAAAGTATAGAAGATATGAGCACCAAAAGACATAGCAGAAATAGCAGAATTTTTTAAGATTTGAACGGCGAAAATCAGATAAAAACTGTGGGACTAGTTCCACGGCGAAAAACGTACGGAAGCAACTAGAATAATAAAGAATAAAGAGAAACAGGAACTCAATAGTGTGAATGCCTGTTTACGCATTAACACTAAGGTCAATTATGGTGTTCCACAGGGTTCAGTGCTAGGACCAATTCTGTTTACATTATACATGCTTCCCTTAGGCAGCATCATTAGAAGACATAGCATACATTTTCACTGCTATGCAGATGACACGCAGCTCTATCTATCCATGAAGCCAGGTAACACACACCAATTAGTTAAACTGCAGGAATGTCTTAAAGACATAAAGACCTGGATGGCCGCTAACTTTCTGCTTCTTAATTCAGATCAAACTGAGGTTATTGTACTCGGCCCTGAAAATCTTAGAAATATGGTATCTAAGCAGATTCTTACTCTGGATGGCATTACCTTGGCCTCCAGTAATGCTGTGAGGAACCTTGGAGTCATTTTTGACCAGGACATGTCCTTCAATGCACATATTAAACAAATATGTAAGACTGCTTTCTTCCATTTGTGCAACATCTCTAAAATTAGAAATATCCTGTCTCAGATTGACGCTGAAAAACTAGTTCATGCATTCATTACTTCCAGGCTGGACTACTGTAATTCATTATTATCAGGATGTCCTAAAAACTCCCTGAAAAGCCTTCAGCTGATCCAAAATGCTGCAGCAAGAGTCCTGACAGGGACTAGAAAGAGAGAGCAGATTTCTCCTGTTTTGGCTTCCCTTCATTGGCTTCCCGTTAAATCCAGAATTCAAAATCCTGCTCCTCACATACAAGGTCTTAAATAATCAGGCCCCATCTTATCTTAATGAAGTTGTAGTACCGTCTCCATTTTTAACATTAGGCTTCAAACTTGCTCATAAGGGTCAAATGATTGTCTCTGTTGTATTATTGTAGGGTCTTTACCTTACAACACAAAGAGCCTTGGGGCCACTGTTGTTGTGATTTCGTGTCATATACATAAACTGAATTGAATGGAGCAGCAGGGTCCCATCAGATTCACTCTGACACCCTCATGTGAGACACCTGTGGAAGCTGTAGAACTGCTTTTAATGCGGACAGATAGGGGACCACAAGAAGACAGGTGAGGACAGGTTCTGACTGTCTCAGGCAAGGGCGTAGATTTGGCATGGACGGAAGGGACATGTCCCCACCAATATCCAGCAATTATTGAATTGTCCCCACCAATAATTTGATCTCTTCGAGTAAAGAAAAACAAACCCGATAGAAAGAAAAAAACGATCCGTCAACGTCCCATTCACGTAGCGGTGCAGAAAGAGTTAAATTACGTTCTCTACTGGAGTCCTACCTCATGTGACAAATATGGCCAATGTGATTGGCTGTGCCTTTCAGGGAGCTCTGTTTAGTTTTAGCAGCGGCAAGCCTGCGCTGCGCGGACCTGCAAGGAGGAGAGGAGGATGGCAGCAAAAAGGAAGAACCTGATATAAGAAAGTATTTTTCAAAGAAACCTTTAAGTCACTTAAAGTCAAGCTCACTCATAAAATGTGTCCGTCTTCATAATGTTACAGGCTATGCTAGGCTTTGGCCCACATCACTCTAAAATTGTATGTAACCATGAATAACGTGTGTTGGAAACTAAATGCACAACATGCAGCACTATTAGTTCTCTCAGTCTCAGAGCAGCATTTCTAATTTTGATTGAAACTGTCAGAGAAAACGGCAGCCTCGAGCAAGCCAGGATATTAGTTTACAGAGGCTGTTAAAATTACATGTCTAACGTTAAAATGTTGGTGACACAATAATTTCATCCTAATGGTACGGACATATTCATAGGGTTGATTTTTGAGACAAAATATCATGAGGTAGTCATGATTTTGCAAATATTTCACCTTGTAGTGCAGTTTGCACAAATTGTTTTAAAAATGCACTCACCCTACAAACATTACTGATGAGTCAAGATCTGCATAAATTGACAGAAACACTGAAGCAGCTGCACATTTTATTCTTATTGTCATGTATGTCCTATTTGTCAGGGGACAGAAGAACCATTGGATGATAACTTGATGGTTCATTACTGTATTTGAAGCACATGTGTGACTGCATGTATTTGGAATGTCTCACTGTTATTTATCAGCTGACAGAGGCAGCTCTGCCATGTTGTAGCTTGGACAGAGGTGGAGAGGCGAGGTCACAGGTGACTGACTGATGATTTGGTGCTATAGATTAACTAGTATTTATTATCATGACAATTGTTAGGCTGCTGATGTAAATTGATTCATTAGTGTATATTTGACAAAGAAGCTGAATTGACATGTCTCACTTTTTATATGGCACCAATCAATGTGTTATTTTATCAGGTGGCAATATGTCCTAGTGCAGTCAGAGGGGAAGAGCCAGGGCAAAAGGTGAGGCACATCAAGCACAGAATAATAATTTTAATCTGAGGATAAAACGCAAGTACTGAGGCTGAAAGAAGCTTCAGTGCTCTCAGAAGACTAAAAACATGGCTAAGGTCAACAGTGACTCCAATGAGATTAAACAATGCTGCTGTATGCCATGTCCACCAGGAGTGACTGGACAGTATAGATGTAAAACAAATATGGCAGCAGTTTATCTCCGTTAACGAGAGGAGAAGGCATGTGTTTGGCTCCTTCACATAGTGGACATTGAGTTGTTGTGTGGGGCACCAGTAGTCCACATCTCTTGCTGTAACAGTATGTTACACCCCAGCCCAGGGAAACCCGGCGTGCAACATAAGGAAAATAAAAATAAGGAGAACTGCCCCCACACTCCCTGCTCTCAAGGAAGACGAACCAAAAAGACAACTGCCACGGATTTCACAACAGCCAGTCAGTTTACTAAGGCCCAAAAGGTAGCGGGCGTCAGGGTGAGCATGGCCAAAACAACAAACCAAAAACTCTAGAAAAGAAATGCAGCTGGCTTACCTTCACAGAAAACCCCAAAAGAAAATTACAGGTGTCTTACCTGCCTCCCTAACCAAAAACAGGAGAAAAGGTTCCCAAAGAAAAATGGCTTCACACCCCTACAGCTACCGAGTAAAATTAAATATTGACAACTATTTACATCTATTTACAACAAACTATTTACAACACGGCAAAAGCTTCCAGAATACAAATTCACACGCAGCCACATGCACAGTTCGTTGGGAACAGGAAGTAGGCGGAGGGTGTGCCAGTTGAGAAGGGTCCTCATTTATAGCCGGCCTCTCCCAGTCCTCCACCAATGGTCAGCCTCCACCTGGAACTCACATAGCAGCAATAACACAGGACACAAACTATGCCACCCTCTGGTGTGGCAGACCAAAAAACACAGTACAAAAATATCCATAACACTGAATCATAACATACCCCCCAAACCAAGAACAAACTTTTCGTCCTGAACAGAAAGTTCGAGTCATGATCTAGACCAGTAGCAGTCCTAGCCTGTTTGGCGCCCTGGGCGAACACTCCCTTTGGCGCCCCCCCCCCACACACACACACACACACACACACATACACATATGAAGAGAGAGAGAGTATGCATGCAAACGGCTACTAAACAGACATCATAATTCGTCATACAATGAGAACAGGACAAATCAACAATTGACTCTGACTAATTAATATTATATTATTGTATATATTGTTTGGAGTTTAGTCTGTTACTGCTACTATTTTTACCATTTCTTCTTGGAGGAACATAACCCACATAATTTCCTTAGAGATTAAGAAAGTATTCTGACTCTTAATGTTTTAGGATACATGACCTGCCATTATCCAATGACACTTCTGCTTACCTGTATCTTTTGCTCATTTCTCCTTGTAGGAGCCATAATTAAATGTATTGAATTTTAATGATCACTGGGTTTTCATTTGTTTGGTTGCTATGGTGATGTGTAACGGGAGTCACGTGGGTGCTAGCAGTGACATTAAGAGGGCGTTGTCAGTCTGTCTTTCACTGGTTTGATTTTGACAGAGCAGGGCTGGGTAGCTGTAGTTTTGTTGACCGCGCAGCACAACGAGTTTCCCTTGTTGCATTAGAGCTGTGATGTTTTAAGAGTTTGAATCATGAGCCGATCACATTGCTCTGTAAACTTTTCAAGCACTTTAATAAACAAGCAAGCAATTCCACCTCTCGCATTATTGCATACAGTTGACAGCGCATCAGGCAAATAGGCAGGCTCAGTCCCCGGCCTCTAGCGACTGTGGAAGTCGCTACACTCCTCCTCTTCTTTTCTCTTTTTTTTAAACTTTAAAAACGGGTTGTGTGTGAGACTTTAAATCAACAAAACATAAAATATACATTTTAAATTGTTATTGATCCCTTTACCCCGAGTCCTAAGGTGTATATTTATTTTTTTACTCTTAAATATTTATTGTTCGTTTACTTGCAGTGCTGTAACTGGAGCCTCGTCGTCTCGTCTCTCTATATACTGGACTGTATGTAGCAGAGATGACAATAAAGTTTACTTTGACTTCAGCAGCAAGCAGGCGCACCGAGGGCTCTCGCGCTCACTTTTCGCCTATAGAATTTTGAAAAAACATCGGTGCAAATTATAAGTCTGGTGTTTTCGTGTTTGTTGGTTTGTTTTTGTTTTGTTTTGTTTTGCGAGTTGGTTATTAGATGCTGCTCCAGCCAGCCAGAGAATCCCCCGCCGCCCCGCCCTCTCCTCCCTGTGCCGTAAGCAGCAGGCGCACCTCGCAAACGGAGGGCGCCCTTACTCCCAGCAAATGGGCGATAGAAACCCGATCGGTGCCTACGACATTCCCGATATGCGCTGGCTGATGTCGGGGCAGCATGAGTATGAGCATTTTTTTTTTTTTTTTTTTTGCCGATACTCGTGATGCCGCCCCCCACCACGATGCCGCCCTGGGCAACCGCCCGTGTCGCCCGTATCTAAAACCGCTACTGATCTAGACAGCGCGTCAACCATGACATTATCTAAGCCCTTCTTGTAACGGATTTCAATGTTAAAGTCTTGGAGGAGTAAAGACCAGCGCATGAGGCGTTGGTTGCTGTTCTGCATCCGAGATAAGAACACAAGGGGGTTGTGGTCAGAAAATACCATTGTTGGAAGAGGATTGGACCCAAGGTACACTTCGAAATGCTGCAAGGCGGGCAGCAAGGCTAAAGCCTCCTTTTCAATCGTGCTGTAATGTAGCTGGTGTTTTATGAATTTTTTTGAAAAGAAACAGACGGGATGGTCAAGGCCATGTTCATCCTCCTGCAGGAGCACTGCACCAGCCCCCAAAGCACTGGCATCTACCTCGAGCTCATAACAAGTAGTTCATGTTTAGAATAAAAAATCCCAGCTCACTGACTTGATCGGGGCAACAGTGCGCCTAAAATGTTGCATAATTTTGCTGAGAGACCTTTTACTTTGTGGTAATCTGATGTAGCCGGATGGGCTACTCGCCTTTCTTTTCTCTCTCGCTCACTCTACTGCTCTCTCCTGCGCTCGCTCTCTCCTGCGCTCGCTCTCGCTGCGCAACTACGCTAATTAGGAACCCACCTGTATATTGATTACAGGGTGGTGTTTACCTGTATAAAGGGAAGCCGGTTTTTCTTGTTGGATCATTCCTCCCGAGCTTCTGGTGCGACACAGCAGTAAATGCTGGCCTATCGGTTAATTTTACGATCGGATCGTGTGACCGCTACAGGTAGGCCTCCTTCTGACCTCTGATTTCTCCCTAACGTGCCGACGTAGCAATTAGTAGTTATATTTCTGCGGCCCGCTACAGCGCGGCTGTTTTTCTTTCCTTTGCTCCAGCCGTGGTGAGGAGACGCGTGAGTGCATCCGCCGTGCAGTACAGCGCCTCCAAGTTCTGGGGTAAGCCGCTTATTTTATAGCTGCTAGTTTTGTAAATTAAAGAAGATTAAGGTTAGTTTTGCCTTTTCTTATTTGTAGGATTTGATTGCTGCCGCACCCTCTCAGGGATCAACTGCCTGATTTTTAAGCGAAGAGTTGAGGCACCTGCCCTGCTGCTGTCTTGTTTTGTTGATTTTGTTATATTACGGTTAATCTGTCGGCGGCCCAGTTTTCCCCTGTAGCTTGCCTTTCCACGCCCTTTTGGACTATTGTTCGCTCCAGCTTTTGTGGCTGGCCGGGGCGATTCTCGGCCGTATACTGGGCCGGTTATACGAACTGGTACTGCCTTTCCCCTTTCTCCCAGCTGTGAAGTTGTGTGAGACCGAGCAGACCAAGGATAATCGGACCCAGCACCAGTTGTGGGCTGGTTCGCCGAGTGAAAGTATTTTTAATCAGTGCTCTGTGGTGTATAACTGGGTGTGTTGTATCACCGACTTTTGTTTTCCTTTAATTGTTTCTTTCTTTTGTTTTCTAGGTTGAGAGCTTGTTTATGTCCCATGTTTTTATCCTTTTTAATGTGTTTATCTCGTGCTTTTATTTCAGCGAACTGAGGATTTACCAGCGGCCGTGGGACCTCAGGTGGTGGGTCGTTTTCCACACTACTTTTGTTGTACAGCACCAGGTGAATAGACTATAGTAGGTTTCTTTGTGTGGTTCTTTTGGTCCACCGCTGCTGGTAAGTCCCAGTTGTATTTATTTTTATTGTAATTTGGGACACCGTTTTAGATATTCAGTGCGCTGTTGTTTTGTTTTTCATTTTACATTAATAAATAAAATTGTGTTTATATTTGAGTTGGCCTCAGTGTGCATCCCTGAACCTGTGCGAGCGTTGTTTTAATTACATTTTATTTTTTCATATTTCCTGGGGGCTAGAATTTCCCCCCAGGTGGCGTTGTCATTTTTATTATTTCGTTTAGAACCCCGCCGACCACTTGGTCACACTTAGATGAGTAGTTTTATGGACAAAAAACAACCAGGTCAATCAGTGTTCCCTTAGTGCTAATGTATCAGAGATGTTGGTGTACTATAACTGAAGTAATGTTGTTAAGTCCTTAAAGTCATATTCTTTTATTGTCATGACTATTTTTATTTTTGTATGATACCTGATTATATGGAATATGGCTGAAGTAAACTAAAGCCTAAAATACTTAGTCATTTGTTTAGTAGTAATTTAACATTATATAATTCACATAGAAAACTATGAATTGTGATTTTAAATGGTTTAAAAGCATGTAGAATAGCATATGTAGGCAAGTATATTTCTTCCTTTTTTTTTTCTTTTTTTAAATCATGAAGCAAAGACAAAAAGGAAAAAAAGAAACAGGGCAGCGTTCGGTGGTTGAATCATCCGTCCCCACCAACGCCAAAACCAAATCTACGCCCTTGGTCTCAGGTCTTCACCATGATCAAACTCCTTCTTCTTGTTGATCATGTAATACAAGCTGCCTCTTCACAGAGCAACAGCTGATCGATCGTGTATCGATCCTCTCCGGTCCTCCCGTCCCACCAACTGTACTAACCTGCACCGCCTCCCGCGGCTCATGGCAGCCCGACGCCGTTAACAGGCCACTCTGTGCCGCCACCAGCCAAAGGCTCCCCGGTGGATGAGCTCCGTTCTGCCCGGGGCACGGCTTCCCGCTCCGGCCTGTAAGCCTGTAAACAGCCCGTCATGGCAGCTAGCTTGCTAGCAGCTTAGCATACGCTCTGCAGCGGAGGAAACACCGAGACCGTCCGCTCAGCAGCGCCTCTTCCCCGGGGCGGAGCGGGGAGCCGGCAGGAGTGAGCCCTCTGCGGGCAGAAAAGAGCGTATCGAGCCGCCGGAGCTCCGACTCACCTCAGACCCGAAACTGTGGAGGTTTGTTTGGATGCTGCTCTGCACCACATGCGGTCTGTGTGCACGTGCACGCGCACGCACACACACACACACACACACACACACACACACACACACACACACACACACACACACACACACACACACACACACACACACACACACACACCTTGTTTACTCACCTTTAGCCTAAAGCTGATGTTTTGGCTCACCTGTGCTGAACTCACCTGTGCGCTGATACAAACAGGAGAACCTGAGCAGGTTCTGTGTACGGTCAGTGGGAACAACCTGCTGTCTGACACAATTATGAAGCAGCACAGTGTCTGATCTCCACAAAACACCTGCACACAGACAGACCTGAGAGCTGCTGCTGACCCCGCCTCCTCCCTCTCAGGTAATTAAACACATTGGCTGCTTTCTCGCATGTTTAATATGGTAAAGAAAGTGAGGTGACGGTTTACAGGTAACTGATTAATGAGTGCGTCACCAGCAGAGTCAAAGGTCACAGGAACAAAGACGCAGCAGCGGGAGGAGTGATCAGGAAGACGAGGCGTCAGGCAGGCACGGTGAGTTTCAGCGTCATGCTTAGTCCAGACTTTCCACTGGAACCACAGCTGATCGTCAGCTGATCCTGTTTAACTAAACCTGGTTTCTGGGTTAGAGCCGAACCTCAGTCACAGGACATTGATTTATTTTCAGTGTGATAAATGAATCTGTTTATTGGACACTGTTCTGATTCTTCTGCTGATCCTTTGATGTCACTCTCTGATAATCAAAATTCACCTGAAACAGCTGCTGAACAGAGCTGCTGTCACTTCCTGTCCATTCCAAAAATCTGGCTGCAGTTAAGCTGTTGGTGCAGCAGGGGGAACTCTGAGCTGAGGATTTCCAACTGCGTCTAGAATTTTATTCATTTTATTTCTCAGTGAAGCTGAATCAGTTCAGCTTTCTACTGCTGCCTGCTGATTGGTCACTTAGGGCAGGACGTCGTTGTCCCTCGATAGCACCCGTTTCTAAACGATGCCTCCAGCAGACGTCAGGACCGTAGCTAAAGCACAGCAGAAGCAGCTGGTTGTGGTGGTTGAATGTGAAGCTATCATGAGACCCACTGGTGGCTTCATGCCCTAAATCAACATGGAGGATGCAGTAAAGTGACTGGTGATGCTCTGATGTCCTTGATACTCACAAAAAGTACAAATTTCAGTAGAAACGTCAAGAATAGAACAGTATCTAATGTCCCGAGCCTTTCCATCAGAGTCATGAACAGCTCCACTGAGTCCCATTCATTCTGCATGAGCTCGAGGGCGCCCCCTGTGGAACAGGAAGTCACTAATGGCCTTCACCAGTGGTCATGTAGGGAGGTCAAACTTTAGACACCTGACAACCAAAATGCTCTGATCCTCTTGCAGGTCCAGCTTTCATGCCATGTTGGGGCGAACTTCCTTCCTTACTGGACGCTGCAGACTTCAGCAGTGCTGTTTCCTGTCCTTGCCACCTCGCCGTCCACCTGAGCTGCACAGACTCCATTACCCAGCAGGCAGTGGGAGCTGGAAGCTGAGGGCGGAGCAGGAGGCGGGGCAGATAAGTTCAGCTCAGGTCGACCGGATCTTAAAGGTGACAAAAATCAGACTCTGAAAGCGTTAAGTGGTGACATCACACATCTTAATGACCATTTGTTTCCAGGCCAATGAATACAGCCTTACCCTCCCCAGAGGCCCCGCCTCCCATGGTGTCCTGGGTTTTCATAGCAACATGTTGCCATCCAACCTCCCCTGTGAGGACCGTCAGAGCAGCGCCACCTGCCTAGCGGGCCGTGGAGGCGTGTTGTTTGGTGTGTTCGATGGTCACGCGGGGCTGGCCTGCGCCCATGCTGTCAGTCAGAGGCTCTTTTACTACATCGCCGTGGCAGCGCTACCACTGAGGACACTGGCGGAGCTGGAACGAGCGGTGGAGGAGGAACGGGCCGTAACACCGCTGCTGGAATGGCATAAATACCCCCAAGACCTCAGCTACCCCGATGGAGGAGTGACCTCCTTCCATAGCCTCCGGAACTACTGGCAGGAGAGGCTGGAGACCGAGGAGGAGGAGGAGGTAACCAGGTGTCCTGACACATCACAGAATCACATCCACGGACAGTGCAGGTCCAAACCATCTTCTAAAAAGTGCCTGAATGAATGCACCTGGTCTCAACCAGGTGCAGGTGGACTTTTCAGAAACTGATTTTCCTGTTTTGGTTTCAGCAGAAAGTTCACCTGTGGTGATATCATTATCTATCCTATCTGATTGGCTGCAGGATGACAACAGAATGACATCGGCTCTGGTAAATGCATTCCATCGCCTTGACTACGACCTGTCTGTAGAAGCCCAGGTGCATCTGTCCCTGACCTCCCCCAGGTAAGAACAAAGTTGTGTTTTCTTCAGCAGAACCTGCAGGTGAGTTTGTTTCAGCAGGTTAAGCCTCTCTTTGTGCCCACAGGCGGGTGTCTCTCCCTGGTGAGGGGTTGTCTGTGACCTCCCCCCTCAGGGTGGCGCTGTCTGGTTGCACAGCCTGTGTCGTCCACATCTCCAACAGCGTTCTACACGTGGCCAACCTGGGGGACAGTCGGGCAGTCCTGGGCGTCCAGGAGGCAGACGGAAGCTGGTCTGCGATCAACCTCACCAACGACCACAATGCACAGAATCCGGAAGAGCTGCAAAGGATTCTGGGAGCGCACCCAGCGGAGCAGAGGACGGTGGTCCGCCACGACCGCCTACTGGGCCTTCTGCTGCCCTTCCGGGCGTTCGGTGACGTCCGCTTCAAATGGAGCGCCGAGATGCTAAGTCGGGTCTATGAAACTCGACCAGACGTCCTGTCCGCGGTCAGTGAGGCAGTCCGGACGATGCCTCCGCACTACCTGACCCCACCCTATCTGAGCGCTGAACCAGAAATCACCCAACACTGTGTTGGACCAGCAGACAAGTTCCTGGTCCTCGCCACTGATGGACTGTGGGAGCTGATGCATCGCCAGACAGTCATCCAGCTTGTGGGGGATCAGCTGACAGGTCAGAGTCCTTTAAAAACACACACACACACACACACACACACACACACACACACACACACACACACACACACACACACACACACACACACACACACACACACACACACACGTACGTAAAACACAACACCCAGCACGCCCCTGCGGGCGGTTTATCCTTCAAGCTCGGGTCCTCTACCAGAGGCCTGGGAGCTTGAGGGTCCTGCGCAGTATCTTAGCTGTTCCCAGGACCGCGCTCTTCTGGACAGAGATCTCCGATGTTGTTCCCGGGATCTGCTGGAGCCACTCGCCTAGCTTGGGAGTCACCGCACCTAGTGCTCCGATTACCACGGGGACCACCGTTACCTTCACCCTCCACATCCTCTCGAGCTCTTCTCTGAGCCCTTGGTATTTCTCCAGCTTCTCGTGTTCCTTCTTCCTGATATTGCTGTCATTCGAACCGCTACATCTATCACTACAGCCGCCTTCTTCTGTTTGTCTACCACCACTATGTCCGGTTGGTTAGCCACCACCATTTTGTCCGTCTGCATCTGGAAGTCCCACAGGATCTTAGCTCGGTCATTCTCCATCGCCCTTGGGGGCATTTCCCATTTTGACCTCGGGACTTCCAGGTTATACTCTGCACAGATGTTCCTGTACACTACGCCGGCCACTTGGTTATGGCGCTCCATGTATGCCTTGCCTGCTAGCATCTTGCACCCTGCTGTTATGTGCTGGATTGTCTCTGGGGCATCTTTACACAGCCTGCACCTGGGGTCTTGCCTGGTGTGATAGACCCCGGCCTCTATGGATCTTGTACTCAGAGCTTGTTCTTGTGCTGCCATGATTAGTGCCTCTGTGCTGTCTTTCAGTCCAGCTTTGTCCAGCCACTGGTAGGATTTCTGGATATCAGCCACCTCCTCTATCTGCCGGTGGTACATACCGTGCAGGGGCCTGTCCTTCCATGATGGTTCCTCGCCTTCCTCCTCTTTCTTGGGTTTCTGCTGCCTGAGGTATTCACTGAGCACGCTGTCAGTTGGGGCCATCTTCGTGATGTATTCGTGGATGTTTCTTGTCTCATCCTGGACTGTGGTGCTGACACTCACCAGTCCCCGGCCCCCTTCCTTCCGCTTAGCGTACAGTCTCAGGGTGCTGGACTTGGGGTGAAACCCTCCATGCATGGTAAGGAGCTTTCTTGTCTTTATGTCAGTGGCTTCTATCTCCTCCTTTGGCCAGCCTATTACCCCAGCAGGGTACCTGATCACGGGCAGGGCGTAGGTGTTGATAGCCCGGATCTTGTTCTTACCATTCAGCTGACTCCTCAGGACTTGCCTGACCCTCTGCAGGTACTTGGTGGTTGCAGCTTTCCTAGCGGCCTCTTCATGGTTCCCATTCGCCTGCGGGATCCCCAGGTACTTGTAACTGTCCTCTATGTCTGCAATGTTGCCTTCTGGTAGTGCGATCCCCTCAGTTCTGACTACCTTCCCTCTCTTTGTTACCATCCGACTACACTTCTCCAGTCCGAACGACATTCCAATGTCATTGCTGTATAGCCTGGTAGTGTGGATGTTCAGTGCTAGGACCAATTCTGTTTACATTATACATGCTTCCCTTAGGCAGTATCATTAGAAGACATAGCATACATTTTCACTGCTATGCAGATGACACGCAGCTCTCTGTCCATGAAGCCAGGTAACACACACCAATTAGTTAAACTGCAGGAATGTCTTAAAGACATAAAGACCTGGATGGCCGCTAACTTTCTGCTTCTTAATTCAGATCAAACTGAGGTTATTGTACTCGGCCCTGAAAATCTTAGAAATATGGTATCTAAGCAGATTCTTACTCTGGATGGCATTACCTTGGCCTCCAGTAACACTGTGAGGAACCTTGGAGTCATTTTTGACCAGGACATGTCCTTCAACGCGCATATTAAACAAATATGTAAGACTGCTTTCTTCCATTTGCGCAACATCTCTAAAATTAGAAATATCCTGTCTCAGAGTGATGCTGAAAAACTAGTTCATGCATTTATTACTTCCAGGCTGGACTACTGTAATTCTTTATTATCAGGAAGTCCTAAAAACGCCCTGATAATCCCACGAGAAAAACTTATGTTGCTTCTCCACTCACTTTTCAATCCATATTTTACCCTGAACCACAACCTTATTCTGAAACTGTCCCATTGCCCCCTCTTGGCCACCTTTCTTTTACATTAAGCTGTCCCAGCATCTCATCACATGCCAGTCTTCACCTGTTTAATCCATGTTTTCAGTGTTGGAGATTCTTTTGAAGACTGAGGACTGAGGTCACAGCTAATCACTCACAGTGCTCCAAAAAGTGCACGAGGTGTGAGCACGCTCAGACATGTCTATAGCAGAATAAGTGTTGTGACTGTTTGACGGACTCTGAGGCAGTACTGGTCCACCTGTCTTTACTTCCTGTCATCGTCCTGACTCTGTGTGGGGTTTGTCGTTGCGCAGGCCTCCAGCAGCAGAGACCTATAATTCCTGGCGAGGGCACGACGCTGGGCGGCCTGCAGCGCCTCCTGCTGGAGAGGAGGGGGCGGGTCCTGTCGGTGCTGGAGGACCAGAACACCGCCACCCACCTGATCCGCCACGCCCTTGGCGACGACGGGTACGGAGCAGTAGCTCCAAATCGTCTCGCCAAGATGCTGAGTCTGCCTGTGGATCTGGCCCGGAGGTACCGTGATGACATCACTATCACCATCATTCACCTGAATGAGATCTAACACCTGTAGGAGATTACCTGCTTGGTAACCACCCCGCTGACCAATCAGCAGCAGGCATGCTCATTCCAGAGCTCATCTCCATCCTTTTCCTTAACCATATCCCAGCTCTGAGTGGTCGAGGGGTGGGACACACCTGGACAGGTCACTGATCAGGTGTTTCTGTTATTTTGTCTGCCCTCAAGAAGACCAGAACTAGACACATGCAGGTCTGAGAAAAGCTCCACGAACGACACCCGAGCTAACCTCACACTTCTGAAACCTCACTCCTCAGGTGTGGAGCGACACAGTGAGCATGCTCAGTGAGTTGATGTTCTGCAGGTGAACATTCAGGGGAATCCACTTGGAGCGGAGAAGTGGCGCCACCCCCTGGTGGCACGCTGAAAATACAGCCAATGACTTTCATGGCCAACTATCCCGCCCAATTCCTGAGAATCGGAGACACAGCAGGACTTCCTGTGAGGAGGTGATGGTGGCTTCTCTCTGTGCTTCTCAGACTGATGCTGTTTTTACTCATTAATAAAGTTCCTGTTTGACTTCCAGAAGGTCCAGCCTGGTTTTTCTCCAGAGTTTCAGCATTGAAAAAAGATGTGAAAACTTACCTGCCTGTAGCAGAGGAGTTGGGTTAAACAGCGCCATCTACAGGCTGAACACAAACATGTGTCTTCCCTTCAGAGTGGTATGACTTCATGCCCAGAGTGTAACCCTGATCACAACAATTCTAAAATGTTCTTCAGAGGACAAACTTCAGATTGTCCCAGAGCTTAAACACAACGATCAGACGGACACATGTCAGTCAGTGCGCACAACCATATGCAGCATAATTATCTTCAGGCCTCTGTGATCGGCCTCAATGCTTTTAACTCTAAGTTTCCTACGTAAAGCCATCCAAACGCAAAGATAAAGGGATCAATAGCAGACCAGTAGCTAGCATTAATGTAGCTGTGTAAATGTAGAAGAGCACAAAGTAACACCTTATGTTGTGTTAATATAGTTAAGTGATGCTATGAGTTTACTGCCAGATCTGTTTGGTAGATATAGAGAATACAAAAACAACTCAGAGAAATTCCACCTTAAATGGGATCAGAACTTTAGGAATATACACTGAACAAAAATAGAAATGCAACACTCAAAGATCTGAAACATTTTCTACAAACACAAAGACCCATGACTCTCAGGTACTGTCGATGGGGGGGCAGAAAACCAGTCAGTATGTGGTGTGGTCACCATTTGCCTCACGCAGTACAGCACCTCTCCGTCACAGAGTTGATCAGGTTGTTGATCGTGGGGGAATGTTGGTCCACTTCTCTTCAATAGCTGTGTGAAGTTGCTGAATGTTGGCAGGAAGTGGAACACGCTGTCGCATCCAGAGTATCCCAAACATGCTTGATGGGTGACGTGTCCGAGAGTGCTGGCCGTGCAAGAACTTGGAAGTTTGCAGCTTCCAGGAATTGTGTACAGATCCTTGGAATATGGACAAACTGCACATTTCAGCCTTTTAGCGTGGGCAGTCTAAGGAACACCTGTGAGGTGGGATGGGTTATCTCAGCAAAGGAGAAGTGCTCACTCACACAGATTTAGATTTGTGAACGATATCAGAGTAATGAGTCTTTTGTGTTTGTAAAAAATGTTTCAGATCTTTGAGTTCAGCTCATGAAAAATGGGAGCAAAAACAAAAGTGATGTGTTTATATTTTTGTTCAGTTTATCTGCCAAAAGAAGCTTCATTATTAGTGGAGAAGCCATGAAATTACCATTAATTTTCTATTTCCTTCCTCAGTCTCACTGAATGAAAAGATAAAAATCCTTCCATGGCAGCTCTTTTGATTTCAGGCGCTTGCAGCAGAAAGCTCGGGTTACATTAACAACAGTGCAACTCACTGAGGAAGAGGAGGGGTGGAGCTGTCCAGCTTTAAGGATTACTGCTGCGCAGTCCGGAATAATCATTCCAACTAGAGCGGACAGGTGTTAATGCTCCCTCCTGGCTGATGGAGATCATGTTTTGGACTTTGTGGAGAAGCTTAGAGAACAATGTTTTATTGAACCAGCAGGAGAGGGCGGGCCCTAAAGTCCAGTGTCCAGTGAGAGACCAGTATTAGTTATGGTGACACTGCAAACTCTGATATCTGGGTAAATAGAGACCATCATCACTGACCCACTGTAATCTGAATACTGTGACCTGCTCCTGAATGACCTGCTCTGCTCACAGCCAATCAGATCGGGCCTGTGCCCGTCAGAATGAGACGCCGCAGCTCAGTGACAGAAAATAAAATTTAATCAACAATTTTTACAAAATCAAACTCGTTTACAAAAACATTTAAACGGCAAACCAATCATGTCATCAGGCCACACCCTCGCAGCTCACAGAGCTCAATCACTGGATGGGGGGGCGCTCAGAGAATCTACAACTGGAAGAAACGATGGCGTGGGGAACCAGCCAATCGAGAGTGAGCAACAAGTTTGTATCAAACAAACGGCTGCCGACCTTTGACCTCGGGAACCACACTGAGCATGTGAGACAACCAGCAGGAAAGGGGCAGGCTCTGAATTACAGTATCCAATCAGAAGGCAGCACTGACAGCGAGTCACCGGCGTGGGGGTGGGGCCAGCAGCTGCGTCGCGGTGACAGACTCCGGGAACAGGTTGTGGTAAGTGGGCAGGGGGACGTATGCCGCGGTGATCATTTTACCTGGAAGGACAGGTGAGAGTGCGTCAGAGGTGCTCTCTGATTGGCTGACCGACGACACACAGGTCATGTGACGCGGAATCTTACCAGCAAAGAATCTCCCGTGCAGGGCGTTGACGGCAGCCATGGCGGCTGGGATCGAAGGACACTTGACGTAGACGTTTCCCTGGAAACAGCAGAGGTTAAAGGTCTTTGCAGTGAAAGTAAACAAAATCAAAAGTGAAAGAAACAAAAGTCTTTAGGAACAAACGAAGGTCAGAGCCAGGAAAATAAAAGCTTTTCCCCAACAAACTTCAAACATCCCAAAATTAAACTAACGGCTCAGGCCACAGGGGGGCGCACCGTGGCCACAGCAAGGAGCTTACGACTACTGATTGACTCGATAAGGTCAGAGGTCAGGTTCTTACCTCAGTGGACTTCTTGTCAACGTAGATGTGAACAACGCCACCATGTTTATTACACTCCTCTATGACGTCATGCTGGATGTCCAGCTCCCACCCAGGAGCCTCCTCACTGAAACACACACACACACACACACACACACACACACACACACACACACACACACACACACACACACACACACACACACACACACACACACACACACACAGGTCAGGTGAGGCCCACAGGTCCTCCTCCTCCTCCTCACCTGTGGACACTTGTTGGCGGAGATATTTACCTGCTGGGGTTAAACATGTTGGACAGCTGGAAGCAGTGCGTCGCCAGCGGCTGAGACGGGAGGTTCAGAGCAGGAGAGTTCATGTTCATGTTGAGAGCCGGGTTCATGGCCGCTGAAAGAATCCGACACTTCACATCAGCTAACAGGAAACAACCAGCAAACAGCAGCCAACAGGTGTGACACGAGTTTCTCGTGTTGCTCCAAATCACGTCAGTCATCTCAAGGAGCTTTATAATGTAAATAATACAGAGAAACCCCAATAATCATACGATCCCCTATGAGCACGTTACTATGAGGAAGAAAACTCCAGGCACATTTTTAGCATCTACATGGATGTTAAAATCACCCACAATAATTATTTTATCTGAGCTGAGCACTAAATCAGATAAAAAGTCTGAGAAATCAGACAGAAACTCTGTGTAAGGCCCAGGTGGACGATAGATGATAACAAGTAAGACTGGTTTCTGAGTTTTACAGCTGGGGTGGACGAGGCTAAGCATCAGGCTTTCAAATGAATTAAAAGTCTGTCTTGGTCTTTCGTTAATTAATAGGCTGGTGTGAAAAATTGCTGCCACACCGCCCCCTCGGCCTGTGCTTCGAGGTTTCTGGTAGTTAGAATGACTCGGGGGTGTTGATTCATTTAAACTAACATACTCATCCTGCTGCAACCAGGTTTCTGTAAGGCAGAGTAAATCGATTTGTTGATCAATTATTAAGTCATGTACTAACAGAGACTTGGAGGAGAGAGACCTAATATTTAATAATCCACATTTCACTGTTTTACTCTTTGGTTCAGATGTGGATACTGTATTGTTCTTTCTTTGTGATTTTTATGTTTAAGTTGTTTGTTGCTGGTTTTGGTTTGTTTTTGTCTGTTTGGGAGCTGACACAGTCTCAATGGAGATGGGTTTTGGGGGGTAGCAGGAGGAGAGAAGCTGCAGAGAGGCGTGTAAGACTGCAACTCTGCTTCCTGGTCCCAACTCTGGATAGTCATATTTTGGGGGGGGTTTAATAAATTTGTCCATATTTCTAGAAATGAGAGCTGCTCCATCCAAAGTGGGATGGATGCCGTCTCTCCTAAAGCCCACGTTGTTGTTACCTGTCACTGCAGCCATAGCTCCGATGGCAATAGCACCACTCATCTGCAGAGCCTGCTGAGCAGCAGGAGGGATCTGCAGACCAGTACCTGGACACACACGGACACACACACGGACACACACACACACACACACACACACACACACACACACACACACACACACACACACACACACACACACACAGAAGTCAGTTCACACAAACAGTCGGGGTTATAGGTGTGATTTCAGGTGTGACCTCGGGCTCACCCTCAGCCAGGCGGGCCATGAGCTGCAGTCTCCCGGTGGTTCCCAGGTCGATGCCGGTGTGTTCCAGCTCGTCGCTGTCAAGGAGGGACGACGCCATGGAGGCGTCGGTCCGCTCGGTCACGTGACCCACTTTCATGGGTCTCCCAGCTAACTCGAAGCCATTCAGCTGCTCCAGAGCATTCTTGGCGCACTCTGCATCTGCAAACTGACATCAGAGCATATCATGTGACGCCCAACACGTCATGACAGGCTCACCTGAAGGTGACCAGGTGACCCACAGATTTACCAATCAGAGGTTGGTGGTTCTGCTCACAGTCTCTGTCACTGGAATCAAACTCACGGTGATGAAGCCGTATCCTTTGGAGCGCCCCGTCTCGCTGTCCATCATCAACTGGATGCTCTCAATCTGAGACACAAACACAGCATCAGAGGGTCACCTGAGAACAGCCGAATGTGTGTGTGTGTGTGTGTCTTCGTGTTCGTCTCACCCGTCCAAATGGCTCAAAGATCCCTCGCAGCATCTCCTCAGTGATGTTGAAGTGCAGCGAGCCGACGTACAGCCTCATCGGTCCAGATGTTCCTTTCTGCAGGTTGTTGGCTGCAGCAGCGGCTCGGTTCTTCTCTGCCTGAACACACACACACACACACACACACACACACACACACACACACACACACACACACTCAAGTTCAGGTATATTAAAGTCACCCTGCACTAAAGCTCTGCTCAGAATTCTATGTTCAAAGTTTAATCTGAACCTGTGTGTGTGTGTGTGTGTGTGTGTGTGTGTGCGCGCGTACCTGCGAGGCCTGTACGATGATGGGAACTCCCAGCAGCCTTTGCCCTGTCAGCCCAATGGCCAGAGGAACTGAACTTGCCTCCACGAACTCTATGTAGGCGATGCCCTTTGACCTACGAGAGTTCCTGTCAGAGATCATCCTGACGTCCCGAACCTAAACAGAGTAAAGCCAGTGTAATCAGAGTAAAGCCAGTGTAGTGGTAGGGATCGCCAGGACGTTCCCCCAACGGGAGCGGCCGCGCTGCTGTTCACACATCATTATCCATCGTCTGTCTAATATATATGTACACATATATGTATATGCATTATGTTTACTGTGTAACCATTCTGTATATGAAGCTCACCTATCACACATTCAGCCTGTCCCAGAGCGCCGTGTCCTTCCACTGAGGAGCTGACAGCGATCGAGTAAAAAGCTCACACAACAGAAACGTATGATATCTGTAATGGATCGATACTTTGTTTCTGTCCCCTGAGGTCAGCCCACCAAACCCTAACCCCTCAAACATGCTGAGAAACATGTGTGAACCTTTCTGTTTTATTTACAGCCTGGAGCACATTAGACACAGGCACGTCTACATCCAGCTCTTCAAAATAAAAGCTCAGAGGTGTGTTTTATTGTGGAAAGTCAAAGTCACAGTGATTTAATGGGCAGAAATGCGTGTTCATTGATGTTCATGTCATAACTCAGGACACACTGTGGACTTATTACTGACATATTATGAAAACTGGGGTACGTAGCACCTTTACCTTCCATGTCAGGACCTGCTGCTGGGTCACTAAAATTAATTTAATTAGTCATCATGGAGACCAGACACACGGTGACGACATTCAGGCGTAACCCCATTTGAAAACACTTTACACGCTGATGGTGGCGAGTGGGCGGGCTCGAGGGTCCGACTGCTCACAGGTACTATCGGCTGAGGCTCGAGCGCACGGCAGTGACATTCTGTCTCCACCGTTTTCTGTTTTTGTGACCAAATTTTCGTCACCAATCAGACGATGCCTGCAGTCAGCACTTGGCGAAAGTGGGAAGAAAAAAACTCCCTGTGACCTGCAGTCACCCCTACACGCTGAGGAGGCGCTGCAGCAGGTCCTACTGCTCAACAATAGAAACAGGAAGTCGGCTTCTCACCTTCCCCACCGCAGAGAAGAACTCCTCCAGGTCTCGGGGGCGGATGCGGGCGGCGAGCTGCATGCAGAACACCGTGCGGGCGTCTCGCTCCTCGGGCGTCAGGTTATCGATGGGCTGCCTGCAGAAAGAACGCCATCAACACCAGTTATTGATCCTGTGAGGCGGGCACAGACCCCTCCCCTCAGACCCATGCTCTCACCTGATTGGACTCTTCTCCTTCCTGAGGGGACTCTTACTCCTCGACCGCCGCCGGCTGAAACACGCACACAGGGTTCTACTGCAGATTCTACTGTTCTACTGAACACTTCATCTACAGTTTTCCAGTTAAAGGCCTTCCTCTGTTGTGTGTTAGCTTTTATTCTGAAAAACACCAGGAAGCAACTTACTGCTTGTGGTGGTCTCTGTAGCGCCCGCCGCGCTCTCGGCTGCGGCGGCGCTCTCTGCTGCGGCTGCGACTCCTCCGTCTGTCTCGGCTGCGGCTGCGTTTGCGCTCCCGACTCCGGCTCCTCTTCCTGTCTCGACTCCGGCTACGCTTCCTGTCGTGGCTGCGACTGCGTTTCTTCCTGCGAGACACACGGCAGCCAATCAGAGCACGTCCCCACGGTCACACTTTCAGTCTGAGATGGTTTGCACTTGTGCAGAGGAGGGAGAGTGGACGTATTGGTCGAAGGACGATGAAGACAGTACGACGGCGTGTCAGGGCCACGTGGAGACAACGTGGAGATGTGCTGGTGTTTCAGGACAGACTGCCTCCGGGGTCGTAAGGTCATACTTCAGTTTTAATAACAAGGAAGTGATTTCTCCTTTAGCGCACAGACGCGGCGCGGTGATCGGCGTCAGGACGCTGAAGAGACGGTGCAGATGCACGGTTACCGATGGTTACAGCCTGGTGCAGTAAATGGGATGGATGTTGCATCACAATAAGAGCTGATGAGTTTGTCTCGCTCATCTTTGTGTAGCGCCTACGGCGGCCATCTTGAAACAATAGTCATCTCCACATTTCGCCTTTTTTCTCAAAGTGATCAATTTTGTTCTTGACGTGGTGCTAACACGCCGTCGTAAGACGGAGCTGCCAGGCAGGAGGAAGAAAAGAAGAGGAGGTGAAGGAGGACATGCAGAGGGCTGATGTGGCAGAGGAGGATGCTGGGATAGGAGGAGGAGGAGGCAGACGATTCGCTGTGGATGTGCAGGCAGGTGAGCGTGCAGGCAGGTGAGTACCTCTTGGAGCGCTCGTCCTGTCCGTTGGGGCTCGAGATTTTGGCGTCCTCCTAAGCGGGGTCGACAGAGAACAGCATGAGGTGGTGTCAGGGAGTGTGGGGGGTGGGGGTGTGGGGGACAGGAGAGAATATGAACAGTTTAATGAGCGTCATTCAAACAGGAGGGGGAGGGGCTCTGTGTCTGTGTGTGTCTCTGTGTGTGTGTGTGTGTGTGTGTCTGTGTGTGTGTCAGACACACACACTCCAAAGTCCAGCTGCTCTCCAGGTGTGTGAAACTCCTGTGACGGGCCCTGAAGCAGACAGGAGGATTACAGCCTCGTTTCCACTCGCACCTTCTCTACTCCGCTCGGGTTTTAGGGTTTTCCAGCAACTGCTAGTACCCGGTACCTAAAAAAAGTACCTGGTACCTAAAAGAGTACCTGCTACCGTACTCTTTTAATACCTACTCTGCCGGGGATCCAGGAGATCTGATCTGATCTGAAAATGTGACGTAATCAGACTGCATGCCACCGATTGGCCGGTCAGCCTCATCACTCGGGAAGTAACGAGAGCGTCTCCCTCACGAAAATCAAATGCACCATTTTTTTAAACCCGAGAACGCTGCACAAACCAACCCGCCGTCCAGCTGTGAGGACGCCATCCTCCGCTGTTACGCTGATCGTGTCACACACGAATGACGCCACGAGACTTTCGGCCATGTTTCTATAGCAACACGTTGAGGTGGTACTTGTTGTAATGGAAAACAACAGAAAACGAGTTGAGTGGAGCAGGTAGTAGTGGAAAAGAGGCATTAGTCACTCAGAGCCAAGAACCAGAACCAGAGTTTAGGACACGCCCTCACCTACCTACACTACATAAATAAAATCTGATTAAACTGAATAGCTGCACACCTGTGTTGTGCGAGGTCACACCTGTGCACTTCCTGCAGAGCTGCTGCTCTAAATCGCGGCGCTTCCCTCTGGCAGAGAGCAACTTTGCTGCTCACCTGCACACAGGTAGGCCCCACCCACCCCCACGTCCTGACCACCCCCATGCTAAGCTAACTCTTCACTGTTCGACTTCATCTCCCAGAATCCTCTGCACTACCTCACCAGTGGAGGGGGAAGGGATGAGGGTGTCGGACCAGAAGCAGGTGACAGCGTAACCAAGGGAACTACAGTCATGTTACCATGGGCACCAGAGTACAGCAATGCATGATGGGGACTTTTACTACCTTCTGAGTGAGACAGATCACAGTGGCTTTCAGGGGAGCAGAGGTGAGAAATCGTTAGGCAAGTCTACAAAGAGAGATAGATGTGCATTTATTCATGTGAAGGACGCGTCATCATCAACATCATCATCAGGGTCAGCCGCGCTCTGCTGCTCACAGCGCCACAGTGGATTTCAGGCAGTGTTTGGTCACATGATCACGTATCGGCTGTGCTTCATCCTCATATTCATCATCATTTATAAACCCAACGTTAAAAAACTGACATTTTATTGGTCGACGCAAAAATGTATGAACACGGAAAATCAAAACGTAATGGCTCGACCATTACGTGACTGAAGATCAGAGAGGAGGAGCTTAAAGACAGGGGAGGGGCTTAGCTGCCCCTCCCTGAGCCTGATTCTGCCAGAGGTTTTTTCCTGTGGAAAGGTTTTTCCTTCCCACTGTCACCACGTGCGTGCAGACAGGGGGGCGTCTCTGTGTCATTGTCCTTACCTTACTGTAAACAGCACCTGTATATGACTGTTGGTGTTCTACAAATAAAGTTAAATTGAACTGAGGTGAACGCCTCCGAGCTGAGGTTTTTCATGTTGAGGAAAAGATCTCAATCTCCTCGGGATCCCTCTGGTGGCTCTGCAATAACCTGCTCCTCCTCTCGCCGCGGCGCCAAACCGATATGGACGATCCGATCAGATCAGCTTTTTAAAGTTTCGGGTTTGGTGTTCATTAAATGTCATAAACATGAGGACAGAGCTTTCTGTTACTCACTGAAGACTCACACACCGATTTTAATCTGGGAGAGCCTAAGACTCCTCCTCCATGGTTTCCTGCTGCAATACACTCTCATATCTGGCACTTGTCTTTATATATTAGAGGTTTTTCAAAATAAGAGTCCTCTCGCTGCACTCTGCGTTCCAATAGTCCCTTTTGCTCAGGAAGGTTCCTCGCTGAGAGACATGTTCGGAAGTGTCTGCATGGTGGCCATAATCAGTTCCAAACACAGAGGAAAATAGCTTCAGTGCTTCCTTTACTGCTTCCTTTAGCAGAGGAGCCACTGGACGCTCCTTAAGGAGAGGAAAAACGTCCCATAATTCACACCGACAGAGCATCCGAGCATTCATGAAAACATCACCATGATAAACAAAGCGGAGCAGATTCAAACTGCTGTTTCCATTTCATCCATAAGCTGCTGTTAAACACACAGCTGAACTCTGAACGTCACCCTGCTGGAATAAAAACTACTTCCTGGTGAGTTGTTCCTGCATGAGCTCAACATTATGATCAATAGTAACTGATCAAAGTGTGTTTGAGTATAATCAGTGTTCATTAGTAATGTCCTTTGTTACGTTACAGGCTTTAGGATCCGTGTTCAGGTCAGCTGGGATCAGTGATGATGGAGGAATTTTACTGCACTCAAGAATTCCTAAAAGGGAAAGACGCTCCACTGGATCACAGCAGGAAAATATAACAAACTGAGATTTGCTGTTTTTATCTAATATTGGACAGATTTATTAAATGATGTAAATTATTGTGACGTCACAGGGTGATCTAACAATTAGCTCTCATTTATATTCAAAGACACGGCCAGTTCACTTCAGTAAAAACTGCAGGCCCGCTAACCAAATAATCCAGCGTGAGCTCAGGTTCAAGTGTTTGTCTCTGAAAACAGCGAGGCAGTTCAGATACACGAGAGGAGGCTGAAGGAGAATCAGTCTGCTTTGGATTTAACAAATAACTCTTGTGACAGAAACCACTGAGCACTGTGCAAAGGTCTGAGGGTCTGAGGATTAGGACTCAGGTGGAGCTCGGGATTCATCCACAGGAGAGCTGCATCATTACAAACTGAAGTCTGTGTGAACAGCTGACCTGGACAATGTGCAGAAGAACAGGAACGCCATATACGGCTCTTTGACGTCAAAGAGCCTTAACCCTGAGAGCAGGTGAAGGAGGAGGAGTTACAAATGAACTTTGAGCTGACATAGTTTCGTTCAGCTTCCAGCTCGCTGTGTGACCAATTAAACTGCTTACTGACATCTGAAGGCGGCAGAACTCTGCAGGTGGGTGGAGTCAGGTGAGCAGCAGTGGGTGGAGCAGCAGAGTCCGGCTGACGGTCTCATGAGCAAAGGACAAACAGACTCTCACCTTCTTGTATGGCGCCTCCAGCATCGCCTCGATGTCCAGGTCATCTGCCATCTTGCTACCTGCGCACATACACATGAACACGCCCAGATAAAGGGTTTAATCACCTGTCACAGCTGTCCAATAGGTACAAATTAAATCTGAAACCATTACCAGCTTATCAGTATCAGTTACCATGGTGACCAAACAGGTAAACAAAAATACCTGCCGACGCATGTCTCTGACGTCCATGTTACTTGTAGCATCTACTTAAAGTGCAAACAAACATCATCTGATGACGGGATGAGCAGGTAAACGTTACACCTGGACTCCCGGAGGCTCAGTGAACCAGTGTTCCAGATCAACTGGCGTTTAGATCAACTGGCGTTGGTCGAACAGATGTGTGGCAGTCTTGCGTTTCAGGAGCTGCTACCGACAAACCAGCAAAAAAAACGCCAAATGTGTCATCTGTGACACTTGTGAGGTTATCTCAAACACACTCCGTCAGTCTTGATGCTGTTGAACAACAAAATGTTTAAAAATGTCGCGAGTTTACCTGGTGATATCCTCATGCGCGACGCGATCGCGAAAACGGCAAACAATTAACACCACGCCGGTGTTGTTCACAGGACAGGAAGAGTAAACGATCGGGAGACTCTTGCCGTCGTTATCGTTCCCCTCGCACGTTTTATTTCTCCGGTTTCAGCGTTTTTGCTTCAAAACTAAAGCGTGCAGTTTACTTTGTGTGCACTAACATGGACTCGAGTCAACCAGCGCCACCTCTGGCCGAGTGCCACAGCCTACAGCCAGATCAACTTGTGACACACATCTGCACCACGTTTGAATTCGTTTCATGCACAACACATTTGTACCTTTCAATTGTGTCTGTTTGTGCGTCATGCAAAGAAACCTTTGAAATGAATGAAATTATATCATATATTTATTGTGGCCTACATTTGTACAAAATTCAAATTATATACACAAAGTCATAGAAATCAACACTCCAATTGGTCATCATGATTTTAATATTCTCTTTTTCCACAACAATGAAATACGCCTTGGACAAATATGACACATCAATAGTTCATTAGTGTTGTCACATCACATCCTGTAAGCATCTTCTGTCTGTGTCTTTTCTCTGGAAATGAATATTTCCAGCCAATATAGACAATCCATCAACATGGCTGGAGAGTTGGTAGTTACAGTCTGTGGTTAATCTAATGAACATTTGTAAGGAGATGGCAGTTACTGTGAATGTACAGCAGTTACACAGTGATTAGTAATAAACAGAGCCAGTGAGAGTGAGTGGATTTAAGAAAGTCAGTGACTCAGGTGTGTCGATTGGTTTGTCATCTGTTTTTGAGTCTGGAGGAGACGTAGAAATCTTTTGTTTTAAATCTAAGTTAGGAAGGTTGCCGTTTTAAAACAAGCACCTTTTGTGAGAAATGCAAGAAGTACATCTGAAGAAAGCACACAGTTACATTCTGTTCATCATGTGGACAAAATTGAAAATGTTGAACATTGAAAAACTGAGAACGTTGGGCAAGTTCAAAAGAAGTTGCCCAGAAATGTGTTTGTAAGAACGAAAAACCTTTACCAAATTGTTCCTAAAATAGTTATGGAAAGTCTAACTGTTGTATGTCTGTGTTCTACATGTTTATCTAATGGAAAATAAAGTTGCTATTGTCATATTGCAGTTTCTTGACAATTCTGAGTGGATTTACACAGTACGGGTCAAAATGACCCACAACAAAATCAATGTCATTTTTTTGTTTTTCAACATAATACAAGGGTTAATTTCCAAAACGTGCATATGATCTTCAATTTGTAGCAGATCCACTATCACATAGCGGCTGGAGCAGTCTCCAATGGAGGTCAGTCCACTGCTGCCACCTGTGGCCAAATACCATAGCCTACTACTAGATTAACTTGTGACACATCTGCACCTGCTGCTATGATCACATTGAGTAGAGGCTGAGAGGCTGCACTTACCCCTGGGACATCCAAATCTACCCACAAACATGTTGAAAGATGCAATCCCAGCAATGTGGATTGTCAACACTAAAAACAATCAGTAAGCAAAGACAACAGGGATCAATTTTTTCTGTTCATTTAGCACCCACAACATTTGTAGTCGCCTTCTGCACAGGGGGAAATCCACACACACTGTGTGGTACCACTTTCCGCAGAAGGTGCATTAAATCTGCAAGATCGAATGAGATTGTCAGAGTCATTGTCTGACTGTTTATTACTAATCACCTGCTGTAAATTCACAGTGACTGTCATCTCCTTACAAATGTTTATTAGATTGACCACACTTATACAGACTACCAACTCTAAAATGTTCGTTTGCAGAGAAAAGACACAGGCAGACTACGCTAACGACATGTGATGTTACAACACTAGTGAAATATTAGTGTCATATATTTGTTCAAGATGTTTTTTCTTATGGGCAAAAATATTAAAATCATGATGACCAATTGGGCAGCACGGTGGCACGGTGGTTAGCACTGTTGCCGCACAGCAAGAAGGTCCTGAGTTCAATTCCACCATCAGGCCGGGGTCTTTCTGTGTGGAGTTTGCGTGGGTTCCCTCCGGGTACTCTGGCTTCCTCCCACCGTCCAAAGACATGCAGCTTGTGGGGATAGGTTAATTGGATAATCGAAATTGTCACTAGGTGTGAATGTGAGCGTGAATGGTTGTCTGTCCCTGTGTGTTGGCCCTGCGACAGACTGGCGACCTGCCCAGGGTGTACCCCGCCTCTCGCCCTATGACAGCTGGGATAGGCTCCAGCGCCCCCCGCGACCCTGAAAAGGATAAGCGGAAGCGAATGGATGGATGGATGGATGATGACCAATTGGAGTGTTGATTTCTATGACTTTGTGTATATAATTTGGAATTTTGTACAAATGTAGGCCACAATAAATATGTGATATAATTTCATTCTTTTCAAAGGTTTCTTTGCATGACGCACAAACAGACACAATTGAAAGGTACAAATGTGTTGTGCATGAAACGAATTCAAACGTGGTGCAGATGTGTGTCACAAGTAGGGATGGGTATCGTTTAGGTTTTATCCGATACCGGTGCCAAACCGGTACTTTTGAAACGGTGCCGGTGCTTAAACGGTGCTCAAACCGGTGCTTAAAGAATGGAGAACACAAAATTGGTCCAAAAACCTCTCATGTTCAGCTGGTTTTTTTGTAAAAAGATAACAATGTTAGCCTTTTCTGCAGCTATAGGGCATATATGGTCTCACTCTTGGCTGGAAGCAGTGCTTAAACAATGGAAAAAACACAAACTTTGTCCAAAAACCTCTCATGTTTAGCTGTTTTTTTGTAAAAAGATAACAATGTTAGCCTTTTCTGCAGCTATAGGGCATATATGGTCTCACTCTTGGCTGGAAGCAGTGCTTAAACAATGGAAAAAACACAAACTTTGTCCAAAAACCTCTCATGTTTAACTGTTTTCCACTTTTTCTTTGGTCATTTTAGCCTTTTTGGCCCGGGTGAAGGGAGTATCTGCCATCAAACAAGAAGACAGCCGCATGTAACTACGACGGTGTTTGCTAGTTCACCTTACATGCATTAATGTAATAATGTGATTAGCGTACTCAACGTTAATTACACACGAACAACATGAAGCTACTCACGCAGAGGAGAACGGCTGCTGCTGCCATCATCATCCGTCATCATTTCTGCTACGCTGACAGGGCTAGGGGCCAGGACTCTACTCTTTTGGGGGGATGTTGCTAACTCCAGGTCCGCTAACAGGGACCACACCCGCAGTAGATGTGCACGGTGTGAGGTCTCGCAGCTAGCTATCAAACACGGCAAATTTCTCGGCTTTAAAAAAAACGCTATGCGTCGCCAGGTGTTTCATCAGATTTGAGGTGTTACCTCCTTTGACAGTATCACAGTATCAGCTTAAAGCACTTGTTGCAGGGTGCTGAATTTGCACCTTTGGCTGTGAAGTACAGCCAGACTTTTGACCGCTTTGCCTTGGACATTTTTAATCTGTAGCTCTGCTCTGAAAGAACGTACGTACCTGGCCCCGCCTACTATCCTCGGAAACGTAAAATGATTGGCTAGAATTGGCTCAGGAAAAAAAAAGCACCGAAATAAAGCACCGAAATGTGCGCTGCTTTTCGGTCTGGTTACTACCGTTTATGTCAGAACCGGTGCCATCATGGCACCGGACACCGGTACCCATCCCTAGTCACAAGTTGATCTGGCTGTAGGCTGTGGCACTCGGCCAGAGGTGGCGCTGGTTGACTCGAGTCCATGTTAGTGCACACAAAGTAAACTGCACGCTTTAGTTTTGAAGCAAAAACGCTGAAACCGGAGAAATAAAACGTGCGAGGGGAACGATAACGACGGCAAGAGTCTCCCGATCGTTTACTCTTCCTGTCCTGTGAACAACACCGGCGTGGTGTTAATTGTTTGCCGTTTTCGCGATCGCGTCGCGCATGAGGATATCACCAGGTAAACTCGCGACATTTTTAAACATTTTGTTGTTCAACAGCATCAAGACTGACGGAGTGTGTTTGAGATAACCTCACAAGTGTCACAGATGACACATTTGGCGTTTTTTTTGCTGGTTTGTCGGTAGCAGCTCCTGAAACGCAAGACTGCCACACATCTGTTCGACCAACGCCAGTTGATCTAAACGCCAGTTGATCTGGAACACCGGGACTCACAGACAGGTGAACAGCACCTGGCTGTGAGCCTGACCCTCTGCTCGGTGCTAACGTTAGCCTCTCAGGTGAACACGCGCTCAGTGACCCGCCCAAGGCCGGAAAACCACCGTCAGCGAGTCCGGTGTCTGCACGGGCTCGGCCAGGAGGCTCCAGGTGAGAGTCACCCGAGTCCTCCACAGCAAGCAGCTAACTCAGCATGCTAACGGAAGCGGGCCTTCCGCCGTTTCTCCGTGCTAACGGGCTCCTCCTCGGGCTGAAGCCCGGCGGGCAGGCCGGTACCGCGCTTACCTGGATGCAGAGCGGCTCGACGGGCGTCAGCGAGCAAAACGCGTCTGTGTCCGGGTAACGGAGCCTCTCCGGTGCTCGTCCGGGGGACGCTTCTCCTAGCTATAATGGCGAACGCAAGGAGCGCGAGTGTTCTCGCGAGATCTGGATACAGCGAGATCAAAACAAAAGACCCCAAAATCAAAGAAACTGAAGCAGTTTGACTTTGGCCCCGTTAATAAACAGCCAATCAGAGGGCGACACTTTTAACTCGGGCCACGCCTCCCTGGGTCTGCCGCTCACAAACACCGCAAAAGAATTTAAAATACTAAAGTATTATAAAAATGTCTTTATTATTTCCATCTGTTTCTAGGCTACCCAATCCAAAAATATGATGACGTCAGCTCCCTTTTATTCACGCAGCACATTTCAACTGTATCCACAAGTGGAAGAACTGCAACAATCTCTCATGATCACAAAACATGTGAATGGAAATAAAAGGATGAATACCAAAAGAAAAGATTCAACCAGTGAGAGAAATGAGCTTCATGATGGAGCCACAGAGCAGAAGGAACCTGCTTTCATCATCATTATGATGAAGACTTAAAGTCACTCAGTCACACCTGTTCTCACGTGAGTTCTCAAAGAGGTTCTACCTCCTCTGATCTGCACGGTCAGAACATAAAACCCTTAAAACAAACCATCGCTGCATGGAAATGATGTGTGCTTTGGTGCAGTGATACATAAGTCACAACAAACAGGCAGATTCAGGTGTGCTCACCTTTATTAGAAACAGAAAAGTCACCTGCAACACACAGGTATGGCAGCATTTCACCAAAGCAGGTAAAAACTTGTGAACTTCATACAAACACAGGCATTCAGGTCCAATCATGTACCTGAAGGCCTGGGGTCAAAGGTCAGTGAATGACTGTTCCTCAACACCTGTCAGCTGATCACCATGTGAGGGTGAGAGGCCGGCAGAGGGCTTACATTTCTTCTTTCTTCAGTCATTAAAGTCTTTTAACGGAAAACACAGATTCTATTTGACGCCTCATGACTTGTTATGTGACATCACCATTTCATGACCTCATAAGCTTCTCACGCCAGCCAATTAGATGTCATCCTGCTCCGCTCGCTCTCTGGAGGAAACCCACCTGCTGACGATCACTTCCTGTGGAGACACAACTACATCACCAAAGTGTTTCCCCAGCAGGCAACCCTAACCCCCCATCGTTACCTTGAACCCTCCCCCCATCAATAGGAGCTTGGTACCCTGAACCCCGCCCCCATTGCTAGCAGCTCGGTCATTGAGGCAGAGCTTCTATTCATTGAGTCCCATGAGTCCTCCTCCGCTCTGCTCGGCTGATTGGCTGCTCTGCTCCGGTCTCACTCGTTATTTGCAGATGGCTAACATGGCTAATGGGTAATTGCTCCTAGTTAACATTCCTGATAACAGGTCGCTACGTCGCTGTTGCAGAAACGGGAGCTTTACTGACCCCTGACGCTCCTCCTACATGATGATGATGATGATGACGGTTCTCCCACTGACTACGTCAAGGTGAGCAGAATCAACATTTTGGGATTTCCTCACCTGCATGATTGAACATCAAGACACGACAAGAAGTTTGAACATTTTGACATCTCCTAGTCTAAAATAAGGCACGGTCATTCCAGCTCCATGTTATCCTGCTTAGAGGAGCTCCATGAGGGGTTCACGCGTTTGCCTAAAGTGTGAAAGATCCCAGTTCGATGCCTTTAGAGTCACGTCATGAAAAAATGTCCCAAACGAAACGCGCCCCCTGCTGCTGCGTGCAGAAGCCATCATCTCTGCATGAGTCACAGATCATAATAATCCTCCTTTATCTGATCCTGTTTTAGCTGTTGGGAGCTGTTTTAGCCCCCCCCTCCCTTATGGCAGCTTTCTTATGATTTGCTGCCCCTCACAATTCACAGGTCTGAACAGCAGGTGGGCGGAGCTCTGTGCCTGAGATGACAACATAAGGTTATCCCCACTTTGCAATATCAGAAAGTTTCAAGGTCAAAGTCAGAGTATTATCGATAGTTTTCGTTCTGGTTTCTTACCTGGACCTTCAGCCTGCTCAGACACACAGGTGAGTCCAACTCAGCCTCTGATAGGTCGGCTGGATAGATGACGTAGCACAGCATCAGCTCCTGTAAGACATACACAGGCGGTTCTCAGTGGAAACCAAGAGCAAAGAGTTTGGTCCACACGGGATCGCTCTGATGGCGTGTACCTTCGACACGTTGGCGGTAATCCTGCTGAGAGCTGCCAGAGAACGCCACGAAAACGGGCGCAAAGGCGAGGCCCTGAATGCATCGTCAGCCCGTTCAATTACCACCGAGTAGCTACGGGAAGAGGATGGAGACAAAGGTATGGACCCTTAGAATAATCACAGAGGTCAAAGGTCACAAGTTGTAAACAGAAAATATCTGAAATGCTTTGTAAGCAAAGACGCTTCCCAAAGACACGCCCTCCACAGAATCACCACTCTGTGTGTGAGTGTGTGTGTGTGCTACCTGGCGTGGTAGAAAGGTGGTCCTTTCCTGTACAACACTGAAAACAAACACAGCATGATCAGATATCACACCCGCCCAGTCATACTTTAGACTCCGCCCATGAGTTTAGGCTCCACCTCTGGGGTTTATTCACGTGACTGACTTATAGCAACCCCCGCCCAAGTGTTTGTGTGTTTGTCTTACTGAGGTCTACGCCATACTTGGTTCCGCCCCCTCCTTTAGGGACCCACCCCTTACTGCGGAAGTGATGATAGGCTGCATAGGAGCTGACGAAATCAGGACGCAGGGACCGAAACGTCCTCCATAGCTGCACGATGGACAGGGGCTTCTGACCAATCAGAGGGTAGTAGAGCAATGAGGTCAGAGTGGGAGGAGCTTTAAGTGAAAAACATGAGGCGGAGAGAGAGACAGTTACCTGCTGCAGGTAGACGGACAGGCAGCCCAGACTGTAGACCAGGAAGAAGGCCTGAGGGCGACACAGACAAGGAACCTGAACCTGTTGTGACCCCACCTGCAGCTCTGAACACCTCAATGACATCACAGCTTGTTCCGGTCGGAGCAGGAGCTCACCGCTGTCAAACCTGACTGAACTGAGGATCGTTGGTAATGTAGGACCTGCTGTGTGTGTGACACTCCTGGAAGTAACTGTGAAACCTGCTCAGTGCAGCTGAAAGTCTGAAACCACATGACCTCCAGACAACATCACCATTATCTACCTGTGGGTGTGGATGATGTCATCGTGGGGGTGTCTAAATTCTTTCATCTGTAATAAAATGATCAGCGTTGCTGCTCTACCAGGTGTAACAATGAAGTTTAACATCCAGGCATCCATGAAAACAGGATTTATGAAGTTTAACAGATTTTGAAGTTAGCAGGAAGTTAGCTCACTAGTTCCACCTAAACATGATATAGCATGTTCTGACTGAGAGATTTAAACGTACAGCTCTGCTATCACTTCCAACATAAATGAAGACAGAAAACTAAACAGCAGTGACGTTTGTAGGGTTACTGAAGTTGGGCCAGCTGGTATATAATGATGTGCTACGTGGTGGCTAGCGACACAGCTATGTTAGCATGATATAAAAACAAGAAGAAAAACCATTTTTGCTCAGCTGGAAATCCCCCCCCCCCCACCCACACACATGTCAAAGATGACCACATGAGGAAAACGGTGCATTACCTCCTCCAGACTGAGCTGCAGGTACTCTGAGAGAAAGAACGGGGTCCGCCTCACCTCCCTGACCCCGCCTCCAGCCTGCGCGTACACACACAGTGATCAGATGTTAACACCAGCTTCCTGTGATCATTAGAACATGAAACGAGGACTTTTTTTCTCAGCACATCTGCTCAGCCTCCACCATGAAGACCCACCTCACTGTCAGAGACCACCAAGAGGAAACCGGGACCAGGAACCAGAGGAGCAGGATCAGGATCCGAGTCAGGACTACAGTCTGAGCTGGAGTCGGAGTCCTGGTCTGAGCTGGAGGTGTTCACAGAGAACTGGTTCACACAAACTGAACTGCATCATTTGCATAAACCTGGACCACCTGACCAGGCTGAGAGCCATAACACGAGGAGAAACCACACAGACCCATTTATGAACTTTGCCCTGAATGCCATCGTCTGAGCCGTGAGCCTACACAGATGTTTAGAGTGAAATTACTGGTGATAATCAGGCCAAATTCAGCCGAAGAAGCAACAACACAGTGACAGAGTTTTAGGTTTTATTTGTCCCCTCATGTTTTTCAGGTAAATGAAGAAGAATCTAAAATTGACTGATTTTTAAATGGACCCTGGGTGCAGTGAAATAAAACACTACCTGCAACTTCTCTTGGCCTCCGTTTCGACCTCTGACCCCCGTCTTGACCTCTTCTTCTGGGGGCTGACTCCTCCTTCTTGTTCCAGGTTCTTCTCCCCCCTTTCACCGTTCTCCTCTGCCTCCTCCCCCCCTCCCATCTGGTTCCTCACATCGTCCATTTGTATTGGCTGAGAAAGCCTGAGCAAGGCTTGATGAACAGCCTCTTCATCCCATCCCTGAGCAGACAGAGCTGACCCCGCCAACTTGAGCAGCTCCTCATACCTGTGAGGTAAAAGGTGACATCACTGTGTGAGCAAAACGACAACAGGAAGTGGTGTGATTAAGAATATAGACAGGACCTAACCTGGCCTGTGAGACCACAGGGAGAAACACGCCGTCGTGTTCTGTAACAGAAACAGAGACCAGCTGACTCCAGACAGCAACCCTAATTGGAGGAGGCCGGAGATTATGTCATTGTGCAGGTGTAAACTCACGCTCCCATTGGTCGGAGATGCCGTGCTCCGGTCTGGATCTGGACAGAACGCCTTTACCAAAGTAACCCTGAAACAAGTACAGGTGTTCAGCTGTCAGCACTTGGCTGCACTAAGGTGGATACAGGCAGAGCAGTGGGCGGGACTAAGCCTCTTTCCGATTTGATTGGCTGAGCTGTGAGCACACATGAATGATTGTCATCTCTAAAACCTGACCCCTGTTTCAGTGCAGGGGGTCGATGTGGAGGACTATAAATCCCTCAGAGTACACACTGATAGTAAACTGGACTGGGTTATAAACACCTCTCTGATCTACAGGAAGGGCCAGCGTCTCTGAGGTCCTGTGCTCAGGATTTTCTATGAGTCTCTTGTGGTCAGTGGTATACTCTGTGCTGTTGCATGCTGGGACAGCAGGTTGAGGGTCGCAGATGCCAACAGACTGAATAAACTGATCACAAGGCCAGTAATGCTGTGGGGATGGAGCTGGACTCCCTTAGGGTGGTGTTGGAGAGGCGGATGTTGTCCAAGATAAAGACAATGTTGGATAATACCTCCCACCCACTCCATGACGTGCTGGCCAGTCACAGGAACACGCTCAGTGGGAGACTGAGATTACCCATAATGCACCACTGAATGACACAGGAAGTCATTCCTGCCTGTGGCCATCTCTGTACAACTCCATCTAAGGCTGTGTCCCAATTAAGAGACCGCACGCTTGAATTACGCATTTTGAGTGCGATTATGTCACCGCCACGCGACGACGGCTGTCCCAATTCGAAGTGTACTTCAAATGCATACTCCAAATGCACCGTCGATTTCCCCAAATATCAAGCGTGGTCCGTGCACGCGCTGTGGTCCCATATATCCCACAATCCATAGCGGGCGGTGGGTGTGGATAATTTTGCCGCAAAATACGGCAGAAGGGAGCGGACGAAGAGTGAACTGTCAAAAGTAAGTACTGAATATGATGTCACTTATTTATGTGCGAATGTTTAAGAACATTAAAACATTACTGTTGGCCACATGTCGGCAAAGTTATGTGACATTAGTGATGTTTGTACTTTCAGTGTTAACTTGGTTTTAAAGCCTTTACTTTAAAATATATATATAGTCGACCTTAATCTTACAGAGAATGTGATGATTTTATGGATAATTAAAGTCAGTCATATATCCACAAACACAACAAGCTGAAAGTCAGTGATGCTGCTCGGTTTGCAGTCCTGAATATGACGGCACAAGCAGGATTCACTGCACTGTTAATGTTAGCTATGTTATATTGCTGCCTCTGTTCGGTGGTGTCGAGCCAAACGGACTTTAACGTGTGTTTGAACGAGCTGACGGTTCACTCGTTAAGCTGAAAGAAAGATGCTTTAATCACAGGAGTCACACATGTGCCCACTGGACCATCTGGGAACTCTTCTTGTTTAGCACTCGTAATAACACAAACACTAAATCCTCCTTCTCTTGTGCTGTTTTGTAGCAGTGTATACACCTGAGACTGTCACCTGTCTGTCTGTCCTGCACTCTCTCTCTGTTTCTTTCTCTCTGATTGTGGAATAAAAGTATGAACATGTATTTATAAGTTACACTTGTGTTTGAATCCTGCAGCTTATCACACATTTGATTTCCATGTGTGACAACTGCAAGTGTCCAGAGTGAGGACAGACTGAGGGACCCACTGCTGCACATCATCTGTGAGGCTTTGCACCCCTGATGATCCACCAGGACAAACTCAGGAGTGTGTGAGGAAGAGGAGGAGGAAGAGCCAGCAGCAGCTGACAGATGGAGAGAATAGACAGACTGTTCCCTGTTTGTGAAGGACTGCTAGGAAAGTTTAACATAACTAATTGTCTGTCCTGAATCAGTCTTATTAGGTAATGTTCAAATAATGTTATCATTCCAGTGTTTTCAGTGTGGGAGAAAGTACTCAGGGCCTTCAAGTTACACACTATGAAAGGCAGCAACAAGTTTAATATTCAGAAACCTAAAGTATGTATCAGCAGCAGAATGGAGCTAAAAATAAATGTTTGTTTCAGTTCTATGAAGCTTTGAGTATTTTGGATTAGTAGCACTGCTGTGTTTGTTGCGTCATATTGCTGTAATTGTTTATATGCTTTATATATTCTGAGCTAAGTTGATCTATAGTGTTACATCATATTCTATAAGGATGTTATGTGTTTGTAGACTTTCTGCCCAGTTTGACCCATTTAGCAGAAGTCAGCCTGTTTAAGGCTCTGATATCTATTCTGTATGACTTAAAGCAGTTATGACATGGTCTGATTTTCTCACCCAATAAAGGAATATTTAATATATCAGTCTACTCTTCATTTTATCAGACACAGTTATCACAGCTCGTACATTTTGTTTTTCCACATATATGTAAGCACTGAGCTAAATTTAGTAATGTCAACATATTAAACGAACAATGTTTGTCTCTTATATATAATACATCTGTATATACACTGTCAGAGATACTTGTCTTTGAGTGAAGATTTAAGGAATAGGTAATATAAATAACAGCAACTTGAATCTTTGACCCAGAGTTCAAGCTCACTGCTGTAATATATCCTGTAAAAAAATATATTAAAAAAATAATATATGTATATATATATATATGTATATATATATATATATATATATACATATCATAATAATCTGACAATACATATAATATTGGCCATATTATATTTACATTACCACAGTGAGATGATTTTAGTCTCATGAACAACATTAGCTAATTGTTATTTACTAACTAATCTTGAAATGACTGTTCAGTACAGAAATGAAGCCCAACAATCATGTTTCACAGTCCTGTGGTCTCAGCCTCAGATACTCAACTAATCAAAGTGATGTCATGACAAAAATGATTGACCAACAAAACATTTTTTCTCCTTCATTTATGTCACACAAAGCTGTATGTAACGTTTCTCGCGGTTAGTATCATGGTTGCTAGGCAACCTGAACAGCGCTACGAAGGCTAGACCGTCCCATTTCACAAGCCTCTCACTTCCGCACTTCTTGTACTTATATTACGCACCGTACGTAGTACGTGTAGTGCGCGTACTTCAAGCGTGCGGTCTCTTAATTGGGACACAGCCTAATATACAGCACACGGTGGAGTAGTTACAGCGTTTGTACGTCCTCCACAGTGAAAACGACAAAGTTTTACAGGTTAGAGTGAAAAATGTCTATCATGTATATTTAATCTCTGTAATAATCTGGACATTTATCATTGAGCTATTTGTTTATATAGTGCTATTTCATATTTTTTGTAACTTTGTAATATATTGTATTTAATTTATATATTTAATTTAGTTCAGTCTGTTACTCTTCTTACTCTTATTAATAAAGGATTCTGATTTAGTCATAAGTGTATCAGCAAATTGCTCAGTGAGGTCAGAGCACCGGTTTGACAGCTGTCGCCCCCTGGAGGCCGTCTGAAAGACTGCAGCTTTACCTGAAGCTCCGCCTTCTTTATACTGTCACACTGGCACCCTGGGATGTAGAGTCCAATTAGATTATCAATAATCCAGATCAGTAAGGGTGCCAGCGCCGTGCTGGCAGCCATCTGTAGCCGTGGATATAAGTACAGGTGAGTGTAAGGAGGTCGTGGCACCTTTATGGACACTAGTATTTAAATCCAGCATTAAAGTGCAGGACGCTGCGGCAGGACTCTCCTGTTTATTTCCTTCTTCCTCTTGTCTGAATGTTGAACACTGACGTCCTAACGGCTTTATGATTGGAGGACAGTGTGAGCGTCAGGGTAGTTATCAAAGTGAGCAATGGGGTTTTACTGCAGGATTCTAACCCTAACGGCTAACACAAGATGTGACGTCAAATTGTGCGCTCGACACCAGGACCGGCGACTTGGTGAAACTCTGTTGTTAGTGATCTGACCCTCTACCACTGGATCCTGCTGTTTCCCCTATCTAAAGAAGAAAAACACCCGTGACAAACCAACTCTGTTTCAGAAAGACAGAACTTGTGTCCCAGTGGCCAGTGCTCACTGGAATAACTAATTATACTGGGACCTGGAGTGGAAGAAAATTTGGACCTTATCATCGAAACTCCAGTTAACCAACAAAGTAAAGAAAATATCTTTGAAAATCATTCATCGTTTTGACCCCACCAGAACTTTTCTTGTACGATATAAAAAAAGACTGATGTTAACTGTTCATTTTGTTTCCTGTCAGAATGAAGAGATTGCTCACGTGTCTTTGTCCTGTTTATCTACTTTATCTTTCCTGGTGGGATTTCTGTGCCTTTGTTGTTTCGTTGATCTATTCTGACCGCTCTCTCTGTTATGGAAAAATAATGTTTGGCTTTTTTGACCCTGGAAATAAAGCAAACGAAGTTTATTTGATTAATTTACTAATCTTACTGGCTAAATCTCAATCCAAATTTTCTAATGCAAACCAGGCAATATGTTACAACATTCCCATAAAGCTGCTTGTTTGATATGTTGTTTCAGCCCCAGTCTGTGTCTAACGGCCGCTACACGAACCCCGTGACCGTCTGTGCCCGTGTAATTCTACTAATAAAGTTAAAAAAAAGAAAAAGAAAAAAAAGGCTGTTCTGATTCTCACGCGCGGCTGTTAGCTCTGTAGAAGATGGGAGGGGCTCGGGTGAGGTGGGTGTGGTCAGACCTGGTCGTGGATCTTCTGGCTGTGTTCCGGATCACAGACCAGCACGTGCTCATTGAGGAGCTCCGCCCGGAAGTGACTCCTCTCGCGCGGGCTGAGCGGCAGCGGAGCCTCGAGCTCCTCCGTGACCCGGAGGCGGCGCCGGGGAGCCCGGAAGTCCGCGTGCATGCTCCCTGGTGTCGAACCGGGCTGGCACTGCGGGTCTGGCACTGCTAGCTGTTAGCCTCCGCGCGGTTCGTTTTGCTGTGGCGTCACCGAATCTGTGTCCGACTGGAACTGTCGATCTTCTCCGTGTAGTTCCACCTCCAGTTCTTCTTCTTCTTTTCCCGTAACCCGTTACCGCCCCCTGCGGGCTCCTGTGTGTCATCCTAAATCTGACGAACACTTCCTGTCAGGCTAAAAACGGAAGCTGTGCCTTCGGTAATGAATTCATCCATTCACGCTGCCAGCACCACCTGTGTGGATGCACTCCATCCATCTGCCACTAAAAGCCTCTGAAACAGGGGCGGATCTACGGGGTGGCATGAGGTAGCACCCTAAAATAATCTCTTGCCACCCCTACTGCCTCCTTGGCTTTGCATGTGATAATGTTGTTTATTAAAATAAGTTAGCATTAACACTTTAAGCCTAGCTACAAGTTCACACTAAATATAAATTGTAACACATATTATATTGTATAGTGTCACCCCCGCCCACATCTGTGCCGGAGCACATTTTGAGCAACACCATGGGCATTTCAGATTTCAAACAGGTGGTGTGATGATGAAGGTGAGCGCTATTAACCCTGTGTGTGCTGCGCCTCCAAATCACATGACTGATTTAAGCCGATATAGCTACAAGCTGCAGCCACGCTGAGTCGCTGTTTCAGCTTGTGTTGAAAGTTCAGACTCCAAACTATATATTTGTAAATTTTATTGACAGGCTACTAAAACCAGAGTTATGATTAAAAAAATTATATACACGATGCTTTTTTTTTAATCATAAAAATGCGTTTTCTAAGGACAGCACAAAAAATAAAAGGAAAAAAAAGCCACCAATGTACCAAAAAAATAAAAATAAAAATATGGCAACACGTGGGATTGGTTCATTTAGGAGGAGGGGGAAGTGTTGGAGCAACGGTGGTGAGAGAGAGAGAGGGATATGGACAGCGAGTCTTAAGTTGTGAGAGATTTGTGACGTTTCTCGTGTTTGGAGTGTGTAGTTAGTGTGTTGTGTAGTCATTTGTTTTGTTTTGTGTGTCAGTGAGGGCACTAATGAACGTCACAAAGGCAGACTGCAGTGTAAACGCTGGCTCCAGGACGAGTGATCCACTTCCTGTTGTTAGACCTGCAGGTTTATCCCTGTGGGGTTCTCCTCTGTCTTGTGGTGGACAAACTATTTTTTGCACTGTGGGGCATCTTATTGTGTCACCTGATTGTTCTTTAATTTTAGTTTTAGTAGTATTCTTAAAAGGTTATACAAAAATCACCAGATGCATTGGCTGCATTTTTAGGTCAAAAGTTGTGTATAACTTTATTGTTTATCAAATTTTTGCACGAGTTTTTAAAATAAAATGAACTTTTTCCTACTTGGTTTTTATGTTCTTGTGTGATTTCAGATGAGTTGTATTAATACAGCATGCCAATGAAAAACTAACTGTGAATTCAGACCTTGTGCTGAAAAGAAAAAGGAAATAAAATAAGGCGAGAAAAAATGAATAGTAATAAATATAAAATCAAACATAGTTAAAAATGAGCTGTTGTATCCTGGAGCCCAGCGGGTTAACCCAACGAATCCTGAAAAATTAGGTTTAAATTTTTGGTGAAAAATGTTTCATGACGTGCACATTTCTGACATTTTGTGTAAAATTAACTTGATTATTTGTAATAAAAAGAGTGAAACTGAAGTTAGACTTGTGTTTGTAGCTGAACCATGTTTTGTAGCTTTCTGGATTTTATACTTATTGGGCTGCAAACATATTTATTAAACAGGCTATACAGTACATATATGATGCATATTAGAGAATGTAACACCTACATATGTGTAAATGGCTTTGGTTTCCACGCCAGCCTAGCCGTGCCCCTGCTCTGATAGCATTTTGATTGGTCTGCACTGAATCACAGAAACACCTGAGACCTCAAAGTGTGAAAATCATTCATAGTAAATGTGAGAGCTCAGAGTCAAAGCAGCAAAACTCATTTGTTACTTCAGGAGTTTGAACAACGATACAAATAAAACTTTTTCTGAATAAATACCTGAATATGTGTTGTGTATGTAACACAGCCGTGGTTACCAAAACAAAGTTTTACTTCTGCTTCAGCCGAGAGTCGAACACAGGTCAGTCACAGGCAGTGTTGGTCAAGTTACTTGAAAATAGAAATTAGTTACTATTTACTGATTACTTCTCCAAGAAAGTAATCCCTTTACTTTGCTGATTACTTATTTTCAAAAGTAATTAGTTACTTTATTACTTAGTTACTTTTTAAAAACATGATACAAACCTGAATATGTAATAAAGCAACAGACCTTTCAGCCCAATTCTATTTTTCTGCATAATCCATCATATACAATGGAATCAAATGAAAAAGTCTCTTTTTAAAACTTGTTTTATTTGTTTTAATCTTTTTAATTTTATGCACAACATTAAATTATATTGACTTGAAGAAATATGTTTAACATTTATACCTATTCTGCATATTCCAGCATATAAAATAAAATCATGTTTTGTGTTTACACTCACTCTTTGAAATAGATGCATGTAAAACACAGCAGATTCAGCAGCACTGAGTCCTGTCGCTCTTAAATCTATTGTTCAGCAGGAGTGGGGCGGGTGGAGGTTTGCCCACAGCAGTCATGTCAGTGGGGGGATCCGGGGCTTTCTCTGTGAACGTCACATTCCCGTGGCAGCGTGCTCGGTGCTCGCTCAAATTTAGAAAGAAGTTTTCTTCCCACACAGAGTGCACAGCGGACACTAATGTTTCTGTCACTTTTTACAGAATCAAACTCAAAGTAATGTGAGTACTTCCACGCTTTAAAGGCTGCATGGTCACACTCTCTCCATCACTCCATTGTTGATCTGCACACGTCTGTTGCTGCCACTGAAGCCGCACGCTCGTACGTCATTGTCATGAGACACAAACAAACAAAATCACGGTTTAGTATTGCAGTAATGCAGCGTGCTTACGGGAAGGTAACAGTAATCTAATTACTTTTTTGCAATAGTAATCCCTTACTTTACTCAATCCCTTACATGAAAAAAGTAATCGGATTACTTCAGATTACATATTACTTACTTACTACAAGTTACTGCCCATCTCTACACATTTTAATGCACATGAAGGTGAAACGCTGCGTTCACGGGCCGATAGAAGAACTGGGATTTATAATCAGTGTTAATAATCACTGTTCTTGCACACACTACAATCGTCATGGCGATGACCCACCCGCCACATTCTGCCCCCGAGGGTGAAAACCTGCAGCTCCACGGCAGGAAACAGCAGAGAGCTGCAGGAAGTGCGATTTAAGAAACTTTATTTCAGAATAAAATAAAAGTTGTAATTTCCTCTGAGACCCTCGGTGTGGCTCAGGGACAACAAAAGGTCAAAGTTCACACAACTAACGCTAGGGCTGTTTGATATAACGATATATATCGGATGACGATATAAAAACGTCTATCGTTTCATTTTACGCTATCGTTTGTTTCGTGGTGTCGCAAAATAAACTGTTTACGGCAATATTTTTTCATCATTTTGATGGTCACTGTAGTGGCTATATGAATTTCTTAAAGTTCTGTCTTTCTCTTATATTTAATATAACCACACTACAGACAGACAAGCGCCTGTTTTTATGGGTTGTCGTTAGCAACAACAACGGTAAAACCACGGCATGTCCGCTTGTTTATTTTCCACATAAACCTTTCACAATAAAGCTCAAGATCCTGTTGAGACTTTTCAAAATAAACTGAATCACATGAAAGATGCAGAGTATTTACGGATGAGAAGCAAAAAAAGAGCCGTCAGGTGCTAAAAAAAATAAACCTTAGACTCAAACGTTAGAACAGGCTTTTCCCCGCAGCACGCTGTGTAATAAATACTCACAAAGAAAACGGCGGCCGTTACAACTTATGTCTAAAAATGTATCGTTTCATGCATCAGTTAAAACACTTGACTCCAGGTCCATGACGCCCAGCTGGAAACACTTCACGCAAGTCGAGCTGCCCGAGATTCACAGAATTTACAGAAAATGTTACATTTTTGTGATTTATATCGTTATCGGACGATAGATGTCTTAATATCGGGATATGAGATTTTGGTCATATCGCACAGCCCTAACTAACGCGCTAAAGAAAGAAGGTCAGATGGAGGACGAGCAGCCTCACACACACAGACATGAACCAAAGCTGAGCTCACTACATGAAACAGAGCTGTGTGTGTGTGTGTGTGTGTGTGTGTGAAGGTGAGTTCATTGCACATCAGGTCTGACACTGAAGCGTCACATGTGACCGATGACACACTAACACGGACTCCATTCTGGTCGTGGGTCCGACTAAGTGGTCACAGACACAGTGGGTGAGGCTGGTCTCTAGCTGCTGGGCTCCGCCCCCTGAGCGTGCTGCTGTCGATCCACCGTGTAGAACTGGTGTTTCTGGATGTGCCTGTACAGCGTGGTGTATTTGGACACCCTCCTCATCCTCGGCAGGATGAAGGTGTGGGTGAAGTCGTCTCTGCTCAGAGTGCCGCGGCCCTCGGCCGCCAGAACGCCGTTCACGAAGTGCAAACAGAAGCTGAAGCAGTTATGGTTGTTTTCATCGAACCTGCGACACACAGAGAAAAAAGCTGTCGACAGATTTCTACACCTGTAGGTGATGGTGGTGACGGCGCCGTGGCGACGAACACACCTGTGTCTGGCGACCACCGCGGGTCACCTGGAACCTGTCTAACAGCGAGGGAGGCTCATAACGACAGAAAGCGTACAAGCTTCCTGCCTTCAACCAGCTCTCAAGTATACTGTCAGGTGAGTCAGGTGTGAGTTACCTGTGCCAGGCAGGGTCCCACATAGGCCCGTCAGAGAAGCGCTCCAGGTACTGGTCCCACTGAGCGAGCAGGTGGAACATGTCAGGTCGGACCAGAGGGACACTGACGCTGCGCTCCCAGCCGCTCTGATCCCTGCGGACGCCTCCACGAGTGTAGTTATACACAACACCTGCACACAGGTAGGAGGGGCTGATCATTGGCCACGGGTCATCGATCACATTGATTATTGATCATTGTTAGGCTGCAGGTTAATCAGAGCTGAAATCAGTCAGGTGCTGCGTGGGAGGATCACATCACGTCTGTCTGAGATGTTTAAACGTGTCTGACAGTTTGACTTCGGTGTCAGTCGGTAAACTCGCCGACTCACACTGACGCTCTGCACTCGCCTTCGTCCTTCCTGTCGCTGTGACCTCACTGACAGTTTCGCCTCTGAGCTTTGTTTGATGTCAGAAATGAGAAGTCCTGTTGTTTCAGACTCTGCGGGAGGTCGTCAGCGACTCTGCGATTATTGGATGATTACTTTGAACGTCTTTGACTGGATGAAATAAGGGATCTGGCAGGTTGGGGGCGTGGTCAGTGATCATGTAGTGTTCTATTGTGAGAGGATGGTGACTGTCTGCGAAAGTTTGATCTGAAGCTGAAACGACACCTTATCAAACCTCCACCTGTCTGCTCGCCTCCTTGCACCTGAGCCCACAATCACCAGGTGACCTCTGACCTCAGAGACCTACCTTTGGTGTTGGAGATGCCGGTGTGAAGATCAGCCGCCCCATCAAAGTCTCTGAGGATCAAACAGCAGGACATGCTGGTTAGAATGGTTACACTCCATTAGAGGTTGGATGGCTGGAAACTTTCTTCAACTAAATGAGGAGAAGACTGAAGTCCTTGTTTGTGCTCCTAAAAAATTTGTACCTAGTGTTATGGCAAACTTGGGTCCACTTGCTACATTTGCCAAAGCTTCTGTCAGGAACCTTGGTGTTACTATTGACACAGCTCTGACTTTGGACGCTCATGTTAAATCTCTGGTTCGCTCCTGTTTTTATCACTTGAGAAACATTGCTAAGCTGAGTCCCATTGTATCGCGCTCCGAATTAGAAATGGTCATTCATGCATTTGTTTCATCTCGTCTGGATTATTGTAATTCTTTGTTTACTTGTTTATGTAAAGCCTCTTTGGAGCATCTGCAGGTTGTTCAGAACGCTGCTGCAAAGCTTCTGAGCAAGTCCTCCAAGTACTCCCATGTCACACCCCTGCTGATCCAGCTGCACTGGCTCTCTATTAAATTCAGAATCCACTTTAAGGTTTTGACCTTGACTTTCAGGGCTCTGCATGGACAAGCACCAACATATATCAGTGAACTTTTACATCCATACATTCCCAGCAGGTCCCTGAGGTCATGTGACCAGGGCTTGCTGGTTGTCCAACACACGAGGCTGAAAACAAAAGGCGACAGAGCTTTTGTAACTGTGGAACTTTCTCCCTTTGAGCCTGAGATCTGTGGACTCAGTGGTTGCTTTTATAAAACAGCTAAAAACTCATCTTTTTAAATTTGCTTTGGTTGATTTTTATTTTTATGTTTTAGCTTCTGTGAAGCACTTTGTGATTTTTATCTTGAAAGGTGCTATATAAATAAAATTTAACTTTTACTTTACTTACTTTACTTACTGGGTACACTAGTTTATACTAGTATTACCTGGTCCAGTATAATGACTGATTCAAACTGCTTCATGTTCCTTTGCGTCCACTGACTGTGTACCTGTCAGTATGCTCACCTGTGTGTAAACACCTGTGTACTTTCACCTGCGTGTGTGCTACCTGTCCAGGTTGTCGTGTGCAGGTGCGACCAGCAGGCAGCAGGAGGTCTTGTGCCCGTTGGTAAAGGGGGAGGGGAGGCTGACCGGTGCCTCCTGCAGTCTGCTCCCCCTCAGCTCCTCCCCGCAGCTCGGGCACTCCTCCGGCACAGAGAAGCAGAAGATCTCCTTCTGACAGTGAGTCAGACGGATCACGCTGCTCTCCATCGCCTCCTCCTCTCTCGTCTCCTCTTGTTCTGCTCCTCCGTTTCTCCTCTTCGACTTCTGCCTTCCTCTTCTTCTCTCCTTCTCCTTTTCACCCAGTTGCTTGGTTACAGCCTATCAGATGACATCACTGTCTGGCCCCAGCCTATCGGGTTGTGGGTGCAGTCACAGAGATGGTCACGTGACCAGGCTCACCTGTCACTCCTTCCCCCCGAACAAGGCGACCTTTGGAGTGCGTGGGCAGTGTTGCCACAGAAACGGGACCTGGCCTGCAGACGGGTGTCGCTCTCAGCTGCAGTGCATTCTGGGAGTTAAATGTTCTGTAATCACAGGCCTGCTTTTATTTAAAGAGCACATTTAAAACCACAAAGTGCTGCACAAAAACAAAACAAAGAGCACATCAACTCACACCGCTCCAAACGGAAAAAGAGACTTAAAAACAGGAAGCGAAGATGCCTGTCTCATATTTAAAGGCAACGTATTCCAAAGTTTGGGAGACACAGTTGAAAAAGTTCTCCTCCAAGTTCCAGCCTAGTTTTCGGGACAACCAAAAGCAGCTGGTCAGCTGATCTAAGGGCCGGCGAGAGAATATAAGGCTGAAGAACATCACAGAGGTATGGAGGAGCAGGACCGTTCATAAGCCAACGTTAGGACTTCTGTGATAAACAGGAAGCCGATGAAGAGAAGACAGGATGCTGTGTGCCATGAAGAGACGGGCAGCAGCATTTTGAACAAGCTGAAGAAGTTACAGCAGGAAGTGCCCTACAAAAAAAAAAGACAGAGAAACATGAGAACAACTGTCATTATGTCCAGAGAGTAAGGAGAACAGACGGCTTTGGCTGCAGTTGTCACTGAGCTGTGATTGGCTGAGCACACAGGACACGCCTCAGTTTTTCCGTCTCACCTGTCAGAACCACCTGATCCACGAGCTTCGAAGTCAGATGAAGATGTGCATCTCACTGGAAATCAACCAATCACAGTTCACTTAGATGGAAAACGGAGGTTCCCGTTACTCTGACACAGTCAGAAGATCTGCTATGACATCATCAGATTTTATCATCACGCGCTCTTCTAAACTTTTGCGATGAGCTCTGTGAGCATTTGTGTTTCTTCCTCCTGGAAGCAGAAGCAGCTCTGCTTCAGGGCAGCTTCCTGTCCTGAGACTCTCTGATCGTCTCCTCCATGTTTTGGTTCTGCAGCAGACGAGCTTCATTTCCCTGATCTCCTCCATGACGACACGGCTGACCAGCCCGCCTCTCCGTTGGCACCAGTTGCTGCATGTGGGCCTCAATCTGCCAATCGCAGTGACTTTTACTTTCCACAATAAAACAGACCTTTCAGCTTTTATTCTGAAGAGCTGGATGTAAATGTGCTCGTCAGCACTCGGCTCAGCTTCTGTAGTTTTAATGTGGCTGTAAATAAAACAGGCACCACGGAAAGATTCAAGCATGTTTCAGAGCATGTCTGTGGGATCATACATACCAACCTCAGACTACTCATCATCAAACACACTGCTGCTCGTGCTCTATCTAACCTATTAGTATTAGGTGGGGGTGGGGTTGGGGGGGCACCGAGGCTCTCATTAGTTCCCAGAACTTAAAAAACCCCTGCAAACTCGTTGCCTCAAAAAACGAAGTAAAGCTTACTGAAGTTAACGACATCGTGCTCGATGTTTCTGACTTTGCAGTACGAACTTTTACCCTCTGACAAACATTCCAACTTCTACTACATTAAAAAACTATTTGTGGTAACTTTTTTAATTTTGCTGACACACTAATTAAATGCAACTAAATCACATTATGTTTGATCTCTTTTTTTAAAATTACATTTTTATTGAAAAAGGACTTGCATTGATATTATTTAGTCACAGCTCGTCTCACCGCTGTCGCTTATCGCTGGAACCAGCAGATCGGTTTCCTGAAACAGCTCGGTCGCGTACGCCAGCATTCTTGCAGTTATAGCAGAATTAAATCTGAACTCTTTACCACAAAATGGGCCTACTACTCGGTGTATGTATGTATGTGGTTATGTCATCACCGCAGCTGCACTTTGTCTCACCTCTCACCTTCTCCCCAGACAAAGGCCAGCACATCCACAACTGAAACTGATGTGTAACATATTGAATAAATGTCTTACTTAAATGGTACTACTTAAAACTTAATCAAAGAATGTAAACAAATAAGAGATCATAAAAATAACCTGATATACATGTCTTGTAAAGTGTGTTGCGATCCTTCCACAGCTCCAGTCAAACTCACAGTAGATTGGCTGGTCATAACGCCAACCAAAAGTTTTTGACCCTCACTTGACCAAGGAGCGACAGCTCTTTCATAAGCACAAAATGCAATTGTGTATAGATGATTATAATCATTTTCATAACAGAAGTTCCAAAGGTTTCAAAGGTTGCCAATATGTTTGCTCCTCCTAATATAGTCTAAAAGCAACCCCAAGCAAAACAGATTAAACTTTCACCTATAAATGATTCCCTCTAACTAAGTGTGTGTGTGTGTGTGTGTGTGGTTACGTGTGTGTCTATGTGCTAACCACAATCGCACCCTATTTCACCTCGCCGACTAGCTCCTGGCCTCTCCCCAGACAGAGAGACAGAAGCCGCTCTCGTGTATGTAATAACCGAACCGAAACTATGTATGTGTACTCTACTGAATAAATGTTTTAATCAAGAAACTCTACTAAAAGCTTAATCAAAAGATATAAAAGTATAAAAGATAATAGCATCATCGAAACTGCTCCTCAGACTAACTTTCACTCAGACTCTGGTTTCGGTTTCACTTCCTGCAAAGCAGGTAACTTCAAAAACATGTAACTTCCTGTCTTATTTTGGCACAGAGTTACTCAGCGTTAGGCCTTTTCTTTCACCATGCCGTCTGCATATAAACATTTAAGATTCTAGATTCAAAAGCATTTCGGGTTATAGATTCAACTCAGCAGTTTAAAGTGGTTCTTACTGGACCTGTAATAAAGGTGATATGATACCAGTATGTTTGAACATCTGAATGCAATATCAATATTAATTATTAATGCAATAGTAATATGGACAATAACAGTAAAATTATTTATCTAACCCTACACAGTGTATACGTAATGCAGCATGTTTCACTTATTTACATAAAGTACATTCAATACATATTATGAAGCAGAGGGTCGACCTGACATTATACAATACATGGGAGATCCAGCAATGGTCTCTCCAACATAATGAACTTGTTGAGTACCAATGAAAGTTACAAATCCTCCCCCAGTTCTCGTTTGTTATACCCATCCCTGATTCCAATTCCCATTTGGTCTTAATATTTTGGGTAGTATCCTTCCTTGCCTGAAGAAGCACATCATATAGTTTGGAGATTGGCTTTCTCAGAGAATCAACATATGCTAATTTAACTATCTTAAAAATTCCCGACTCAATTGAGTTTGGGTTTGGGACATTGCAATATTTGTTAAAATAATCCTGCATTTGAAGAAACCTGAAGAAATCTACTTGTCTTAAGCCATTTCTTATTTGTAAAGATTGGAAACTCTGTAGTGTCCCTTTATGTGTGAAGGAATGGAATGTTGTTAGTCCGCTCTCTATCCAAGACTGAAATCTTTTATCACTTTCATTTGGTTTAAAATCTGTATCGTAAGCACACCATCTAAATTCTTTTAGTATTTGATCAGTACCACATATTTTAATCAATTTATTCCATATTTTTAGAGTGTGGCTTATCCATGTTCCTCTACCTTCTAAACGGTCTGCCAATATTTTATCCACAATTGAGGCTTGTAGTTGAAATTTGGAGGTTGTATTAAATTCTATGGATTTCCACTTAGCTTTCACATCAGGGTTACAGCATTGCAGCAGAGTGATGACCTGAGATGCATAATAATAGTATTTTAAACATGGGAGCATTGCCCCACCTTTTGCCTTGCTTAACTGTAAAATACTAAATTTAATTCACGTTTTTTTCCCCTGCCAAACAAAACGCAAAATCCATTTGTCCCATTCCCCAAACTGTGTGACTCACTTCAACAGGTGAAGTTCTAAATAGACAGAGGAATCTTAGGACTATGTTCATTTTCACTGCTGATATCCTTGAATTTAAATTTAAGAAGGGCACCAGATTCCACCTATCTAAATCAGTTTTAATGGCCTGTGACAAGGGACCATAATTTATTGTAATAGATTAGAAATATTCTTAGTTAGAATTATTCCCAAGTATTTAAGTGTTTCAGCTTCCCAATTTATATTATAATTATCTCGTAAAGTTTTAGATGCCGTATAGTTTAGTGTCATTACCTGTGTTTTATTTAGACAGTTCTCCAAAGTCGGATAGAGAGGACATCAACTCCTCAAATCATTCTTCAGGTTCCCTCAAAAAGACCAAGACGTCATCTGCAAACATTGCAACTTTTTGTTCTTCCCCGGCAATTTGCGATACCTTTAATTTTAGTATTGTTTCTTATAAACTGACCAAGAGGCTCAATATAGAGTGCAAATAGAAGTGGTGAGACCGGACAGCCCTGCCTGGTCCCTCTTTCCAGAGTAAAAGATTCAGATAGATCTCCGTTGACTTTCACACAGGCCCTTGGTTTATCATAGAGGGATTGTGTTATTGAGATGAATTTATTGTGAAAACCAAAAGACTTCGATACCCTATAAAGAAAAAGCCATCTGACTGAGTCAAAGGCTTTCTCAGCGTCCAGTCCCACCAACACTGCCTGGACCCTATCTCTATTTATTTGTTCCATAACATGTTGTCCACTGTTTGCCTTTGTTGGATGAAACCACACTGGTCCAGGTCTATTATATCAGGTAAAATTTTTTCAAGTCTCCGTGCCAAGATTGCTGTAAATAGTTAATAATCCAAATTTAATACATTGATCGGTCGATAACTGCTACATTCTGTCCTATCTTTACCCTCCTTGGGAATGATGGAGATAACGGCTTCCTTCCACGAGGGGGGTAGTTGACCCTTTTGCATAACCCAGCTGAATGTTTTCAATAGGATAGGAAGCACTTCCTCTTTCAGGTTCCATCAATCCATCAAGCGGTGCAGCTCCGTAGCTTACCAAAGTCATACTAAAACATTTTTTGACGTATTGCTGAGCGCTGTGTATCACATAAAATCGGTTCGCGGTCATCAAGCACAACCAGAATTCATACAAAAGGCGCGCAGTCAACTTTTGAGAGAATGAAAGGATTTCAGGCCGTGCATGTCGTTAGCGTGGCTAGCTCGTTAACATGTTGACGCCGTCCAGCCCCACGCACGGGGCGATGCGCAGTAACTCATTAACGGAGATTTGCCGTGTCCATCTTGTCGCTGCCTGCAGGTGAAGCGATGGGGGAGGAGGGGGAGTTGTGTTCAGTGAAGGAGAGGCGAGGTGGAGTAACGTTGCGTAAAGACAAAAGTGGACGAAAGAGAGGCAAACTTGCAGCTCCGCAACTATAATTATAACGTAACACAGACTATATCGATATAAAGGATATTGTCACATCTTATATCTCGTATAAAAATATATCGATATTTTTAAAAAGCTCGATTTATCGCCCAGCTCTACCTGCAGGTGACCGTCTTCACTGACTACACCACCTGTGACGGAGGACTCATCTCACCTGATGCAAGGAAACAATCATATTCTTTAGAACACCAACTTATTTACTTTCTTAAACGTTTTTCCTGTATTTGCTACAGAACAGACATCAGGTCAGACAATTGAGCTGCATTATCACACTATTACCAAACAATATTGCAAGTTTGATATACATACGATGCCATCCATCAATTTACTTCCACTCATCTGCAGCTGGGTTGTTGAAGCTGGCAGTCTAAGCAGAGAACCCCACACCTCCCTCTCCCCAGCCACCTCCTCCAGCTCATCCAGGGGAACTCCAGCGTGTCCTGGTCCTGGGACACGCCCACAACCCCTGAGCCAGGAGGCATCCTAATCAGACCACGTGGACCGGCTGCTTTCGATGTGGATGAGCAGCAGCTCTACTCTGAGCCCAGCTTGAATGACTCTTCACCAGGACGGACACCCTCCACATCACTGCAGCTGTGGCCCCAATCCACCCATCTCTCGTTCAACTCTTCGCTCGTGAACAACACACTCCTCAACGTGGGGCACCAACTCATCCCTGATGCAGAGTGGGCACTCCACCCTTTTCTGGCTGAGGATCGTGGCCACAGAGGTGGTGACTCTCATTTCTGCCACTCCACACTCAGCTGTGATTCGCTCCAGTGAGAGCTGGAGGCCACCAGCTGATGGCTGACCAAGCCCGACAGGACCCCGACAGGACCCCTCTTCTTCCATTTCATCTGGTTTTATTTGTCATTTTTCAGGCACTTAGGTGACCTAAGATGTAGTTCTTTGTTTTTTTCAAGAAACAAAAACAAAAAGTAAATCAAAAATTAACTAATTAATCATTTTAGTTGCACTTATATCCACACCTGAGGGACTTATTTGCATGTTTTATATACAAACTTCCAACAGTAACATAAACTGTCAGATGATGAAGTAAAATATAAAATACAGTGAAGCAACAACAGAGAGAGGAATAAAAGGGAAGACAAAAACACCTCTGCTCTCTACAGGAAGGGCCAGAGTCTCAAGAGGTTTTACAACATCTGTCGGACAATGCTCAGGATCTTTTGTGGTCAGTGCTATCCTCTGTGCTGTTGCATGCACAGGAGCATGCTCAGTGAGAGGCTGAGATTACCCACAATGCACCACTGAATGACACAGGAAGTCATTCCTGCCTGTGGCCATCTCCCTGTACAACTCCTCCATCTAACACACTGTAAACACTGCTACAGCTACAGCCTTTTGCACCCACTGTTTTCTTATTCGGTAAAGTTGCTGTCTATTTTCTTGATATTTATTTATAATCACATCTGTCAACCCTGGATATTTATTATTTGGTGATTTGTATATATTGTGCTATTCCTTATATTGTATTGTTAAATAGTCCAGTCTGTTTTTGTTAGTGTTACTGTACTGGAGCACCTGTAACCCAGATAATTTCCCTAGAGATTAATAAAGTATGCTGATTCTGAAAAGCTCGAGTAAAGCAGGCGACCTGTGAGTTGTAATCTACTCAAGTACAATATGGAGTAAATGTACTTAGTTACATTCCACCACTGAAAAATTAAATCTCCAAATTACTTTTTTCTAATTTAAGCAAACTCAAATAAACTGTGCTGATCAGCTTTTTGAATGAAAACTTGTTGTTGATAAAAACTGAGTTCAGGCTACTTATGTTCAATTAAAGACAATATTAGGTTTATCAGTTTACCACTCCAGCTTAGTCGACTCTGTGGAGTCTTTTAAAAGCAGTTGAATACTTTCTGTTTAATCCAGCCTTCTGCTCATATTCTTTCATTATTTGTGTTTTTTTTAAGGTGATTCTTTGTTTATTGTGTTGTAATTGTTGTTCAGTGCTTTATTATGACCGTTGGTCTGTGAAAAGAACATTATAAATTAACTTTATTTACTTACTAAATGAAAACACTGCAAACATGATGCATGTTGGAAGGAAACTTCTCTGCTGTGGCAACACCACCAACCTATATGACGACATGAAGAGCACGAAAAAGAAGGAAAGAAGAAGCAGCGACAGACAGCCCCTGGCAAAGAAACTCCAACTGGAAACACTCAAACAGACTTTCAGCTCTATTTTATTACCGAACACACAGAAACGTTCACATTCCAGCGCTCCAAAAATCCCACTTTCAAAATAAAAGCTGAACGATGTGTTTTTTTGTGTTGTGATTATTGTGGTAAAAGGGACGCTTTCCGCGGGTCCGTGCTTCCGGAGGAAGCGGAACCTTACTGCTGTGCCCTCCGCTCTCCGTCGGAGCGGTTTAAGCGGCGCACCGCGGTGACAGCTCGGAGCAGTTGTTGAAGGTCCGCGAGGAAGATGAGCACCAAACAGGTGACCTGCAGGTGAGGGTGCGTGCGTGTGTGCGTGTGTGCGTATGTGTCTGACCTGTTTGAGTGTCGTCGGGTGTCGCGCTGGTGTGACCCGGATGTCCGCGGACTGTTAGCCTCGAGCTAATGTTTTTAGCTGTTAGCTCCGCACTCGCCTGTCCTCGTCAGCGCGTGCAGCTCTAACTCTAACTGATCGATTACTAATCAGTGATTCCAGGTGTGTTTAAGTGAAAGCTGAGACTAATCAGCTTCTCCAGGATCGACACTAATGATTTAAAGTCACGTAAAGAGCTGCAGCTTTAAATCAGAGGGTCAGACTCACCTCAGGGTCACGTGAGTGTTCCCTCCTGCGAAAATGAAGGCGGTCGCTGATGGCTTGAAACTTCAACAACAAGCACAGGAACACCGAAGCTGGTCCGAGTCTGAGCGCTCTCCGGTAGTTGCTAGGTTACAGGGGGTGGGACGCAAACAAACTGTCAAACAGCCAATCAGAAGGCTCCGAGACTGCAGCTGCAGTTCCCCTGGTGTCCAGCAGGGGCAGCAGTGACTTAGTCCCCACAGACCACCATGTTAAAATTTTACAGCAGAAATAAACATGTTTACAGCCTGACACACAAACTGTTCTGGCCTCTAGAGATAATTTCCCCCTTCGTATCACCTGTATTAAACTTTTGTTACAGGATAAAGAGGACGTAAAAGAGTGGGATGAGAAGGAAAAGTGTCATTCTATGCAGATGACAGACTTTTAAATACTGGAGAAGGCTTTAACAGTTTATCTGGGGTTCATAACATGAGTCAGAGACAATTATAAGTGCACAGGAGGAGAATGTTTTGAGAACTCACCTGTTTAAACTGGATTAAAGGGGGCGTGGCCTCTGTAAGATCTTTGTTGAATCAAAATACAAACAGAATGATGAAAACATGAAAAATGTAACACGTGTACAAAACTACAAGTTAAAAACTTTATTTAAATAACTTTCAAAACAAAAGTAAAAAATAAAGTCTTATAAAAGTCAAGAGTTTGACGCCTCATTCCATCAAATATTCATCCGTCCAACAAAGACCTCTCTGTTAGCCTGGGGTCTGAAACACCTGGGCGGGTAGAGTAGGATCCTGATTGGTTAGAATGTGAAGTAAACACACAGTAAACTGAGGTAACAGGTTAAAATGCAAGAGTGATTTCACTAGAGTAGCAGGTGTTGTGGCTCACAGGTGTGCTGCAATTTAGGTACTTCCTCCACGGCGTGTGCAGGGAAGGCAACCGCTGTCTCTTCTCCCACGACCCAAGCACCAGCAAACCCTCCACCATCTGCAAGTTTTACCAGAGAGGGGCGTGTGCCTACGGAGAGCGCTGCAGGTAAGGCCCTGCCCACCTCTCATCTACGTTTGCATCACTGTGACTCATTTCACTTCCTGTTTGCGCTGCAGGTATGATCACATCAGGTTGTCATCCAGAGGAGGAGGGAGCGGAGTTTCAGAGGACCTGACAGGAGGAGGAAGAGGAGGAGGAGGGGCTAGTAGGTCTGGCAGAGGCGGAGCCAAGAAGACGCTGGTGCTGAGAGACAGAGGTGAGTAGACGATGAACCTCTTACAGGTTCATCATAATGATCTCAGGTAACCCCGCCCCCTCTGTGTCTCCTCAGTGCTGGGGGTCGAAGACGTGTTCAGGGGCGCGTCAGACATCTCAGGGTCAGAGGTCACAGCAGCGGCGACAGCATCTCCGCATTCCTACGTGGATGCCATCAGGGCGGGTCTAGACGCCGCGGCGCAGGAACGAGGTCAGACTTGAGAATCCTCAAATTTTATTGGCTCTGATTGGTAGCACGTGATGATGTTTACCTGTGCTCTCCACAGCTCCTCCTCCAGGGGGCGGGGCCTACCCGGACCTCCCCCAGCTGTGTCCCTACGCTGCCGGCGGCCGCTGTTTCTATGAGGACAGTTGTACGTATCTCCACGGCGACCTGTGTGAGGTGTGCGGCCTGCAGGTGCTCCACCCCCAGGACCCCGAGCAGAGGAGAGCGCACGAGAAGGTGTGCACGCTCACGGTGTTTCAGTGACCTCTTTGTGTTCGTGAGTGAGCGCACACAGATGTGCTGCAGCTGTAAATGATCTCGTGTCTGTCTGCAGATGTGTCTGCTGGCCTTCGAGGCCGATATGGAGAAGGCGTTTGCGGCTCAGCTCAGCAGTGACAAGGTGGGTTTGATGTGTTTTGGGTTTGGTTGTCTTGGTGACCAGCCTTAATTTGTTACCTGTTGTTCAGGTGTGCTCCATCTGCATGGACGTGGTGGTGCAGAAGGCGAACCCGTCAGAGCGCCGCTTCGGCATCCTGTCCTCCTGCAATCACATCTTCTGTCTGTCCTGCATCCGAAAGTGGCGCTGCACCCGAAACTTCCACAACAAGATCATCAAGTAAGAATCCGACAGGACCGGCTCAGGCACCGGGGTCAGGGGTCAGGGGTCAGGCACCGGGGTCAGGGACTGGGTCTCTGTGTACTGGGGGGGAACCAAGACTGATGGTGTCTGGTAAGATCTGATTGGGGCTTTACTTTGTTTCACTCTCGTTAGGACCCTTCCCCGTGTCAAAGAGCAAATATAGAGACAAACAAACAAACAAAGCAGAGGTCATTCACTACACATCATCTTCTTTAAAAAGGACAAATGAATAAATCTGTCACTTCGTGTCAAATACAGATACGATTTGTCTACAAAAGTCTGCTGAATAATAATTTCCTCAGTGTTAAACAAATTCTCTCATAAACATTTGGCCTTCACCTAAAACATACAGGTAAGTATTTTAAAATAACTACAGTTACTAAATAAGCACACTCATCTCCAGCCTTTCCCAAAGTACGAAGTTCACATAAACGTTTGATATGTTCAACTGGGATACCACGAAATCCGGATCGAAACATACCCAGAAACCCCAAACGATCTAAACTACACAAATAATTCTCTAGTTGGAAGTCTTTCTTAAATGTTCTGTAAATTCTAAAGAGACTATCATTAAACATTTCAGAATTCCAATTTTGCCTCGTCTGATTACACTTGTTATACACCTGTCATTCAGCACTCAGGTATGTTCTTGTAAGTAAGAAAGTCCTGGATAATCAAATACTGGTTTCAGCTTCACTCTCCACTGTGACTTAAAAACATCTTCATCATACAGGGAGTGCAGAATTATTAGGCAAGTTGTATTTTTGAGGAATAATTTTATTATTGAACAACAACCATGTTCTCAATGAACCCAAAAAACTCATTAATATCAAAGCTGAATGTTTTTGGAAGTAGTTTTAGTTTGTTTTTAGTTTTAGCTATTTTAGGGGATATCTGTGTGTGCAGGTGACTATTACTGTGCATAATTATTAGGCAACTTAACAAAAACAAATATATACCCATTTCAATTATTTATTTTTACCAGTGAAACCAATATAACATCTCCACATTGACAAATATACATTTCTGACATTCAAAACAAAACAAAAACAAATCAGCGACCAATATAGCCACCTTTCTTTGCAAGGACACTCAAAAGCCTGCCATCCATGGATTCTGTCAGTGTTTTGATCTGTTCACCATCAACATTGCGTGCAGCAGCAACCACAGCCTCCCAGACACTGTTCAGAGAGGTGTACTGTTTTCCTCCTTGTAAATCTCACATTTGATGATGGACCACAGGTTCTCAATGGGGTTCAGATCAGGTGAACAAGGAGGCCATGTCATTAGTTTTTCTTCTTTTATACCCTTTCTTGCCAGCCACGCTGTGGAGTACTTGGACGCGTGTGATGGAGCATTGTCCTGCATGAAAATCATGTTTTTCTTGAAGGATGCAGACTTCTTCCTGTACCACTGCTTGAAGAAGGTGTCTTCCAGAAACTGGCAGTAGGACTGGGAGTTGAGCTTGACTCCATCCTCAACCCGAAAAGGCCCCACAAGCTCATCTTTGATGATACCAGCCCAAACCAGTACTCCACCTCCACCTTGCTGGCGTCTGAGTGGGACTGGAGCTCTCTGCCCTTACCAATCCAGCCACGGGCCCATCCATCTGGCCCATCAAGACTCACTCTCATTTCATCAGTCCATAAAACCTTAGAAAAATCAGTCTTGAGATATTTCTTGGCCCAGTCTTGACGTTTCAGCTTGTGTGTCTTGTTCAGTGGTGGTCGTCTTTCAGCCTTTCTTACCTTGGCCATGTCTCTGAGTATTGCACACCTTGTGCTTTTGGGCACTCCAGTGATGTTGCAGCTCTGAAATATGGCCAAACTGGTGGCAAGTGGCATCTTGGCAGCTGCACGCTTGACTTTTCTCAGTTCATGGGCAGTTATTTTGTGCCTTGGTTTTTCCACACGCTTCTTGCGACCCTGTTGACTATTTTGAATGAAACGCTTGATTGTTCGATGATCACGCTTCAGAAGCTTTGCAATTTTAAGACTGCTGCATCCCTCTGCAAGATATCTCACTATTTTTGACTTTTCTGAGCCTGTCAAGTCCTTCTTTTGACCCATTTTGCCAAAGGAAAGGAAGTTGCCTAATAATTCTGCACTCCCTTCATTGAGTCTTCAGAAAACTAAACACAAGAAATTACACTTTATTCCCATCGCCATTCAATAATCTGGGTCTGACTGGCTCTGGTTGGGTTTGATGACCTCTCTGTGTCTTTCAGGTCGTGTCCACAGTGTCGGGTCATCTCAGAGTTCGTCATCCCGTCGATGTACTGGGTGGAGGACCAGGATGAGAAAGACCACCTTATAGACCTCTTCAAGTCCGGAGTTGGGTGAGTTGCCTCTCTGTGCCACGCCCACCTGCTCTCAGGTGCTTAGGAAGAGGATCCAAAGATCTTCCAGGAAATGCTTTCAGGTGGTAAAAACAAAGGTAGCTAAGGTGTGTTCAGCTTTCATTCATACTCTGTGTGTGTGTGTTTGCAGTAAGAAGGCCTGTAAGTACTTCGATCAGGGCCGCGGCTCGTGTCCGTTTGGCGGGAAGTGTTTGTACCTCCACGCCTTCCCGGATGGATCGCGGGCAGAGGCCGAGCGCCCGCGGAAGCAGCTGAGCTCGGAGGGGAGTGTGCGGGTCAGTTTGAGTCCTTGTTGTCCACAAGTGAGGGGCTCTTGGGTGTCGTAGTACCCTAACTCTGTCTCTCTGTTTAGTTCATGAACAGCGTTCGCCTCTGGGACTTCATCGAGGAGCGCGAGCAGCGCTCCGTCCCTCCCCTGCCGTCCCTCACTGATGACATCACAGAACTGAGGGAGCTCTTCATGCAGATGTCGGGGCCAAGCCACGAAGACGAGCCGGAGACCTCGCCCGCCGACGAGCTGTAGTCTCCATGAAACCTGTGCCGGGTCCACACCAGATCATGTGATAAAGGGCACGTTGTGTCCACAGGTTTGATGCCCTGAGATGGGATGGCGCTTAATTTATTGTGTATATGAGTAAATACAGTCTGAAGACCAGCTTCTGTGTGGTGGAGTTATTTTGGTGGTGGAGGGTGAGCAAAAGGTCCTGGAAAGTCCTTAAAACTCAAAAACCAAATCTGATTTGAATGTGGCTCGTGTCCTGGTGCACCTCTGATGGCTCCCGCTGTGAGGTCAGCTCTTCAGACTGAGGTGCAGGAGGAGACGAGCTGGCGGTGGAGGTGCTCTCTGAGGTTACCTGCTGCTTTTTAACCTAAACACGAATCCCTGATGCTGATTTCAAAATCCATTTTAAAACTGGAAGTTCAAGTTTTTGGTTTTTACTGTGAAGAGCGCCTTGCTGTCCTGCCGCAGTCCTCTGACGGTCCTCCAGGGGGCAGCAGCAGCAGACTCCATGTGAGTGTGACCCAATCAGAAGGTCGGGGATCAATTGCAGGTTGCTCTGCATGATGAAGGTTTGGGGTGTAATTTCATGATAATATGACTGAAAAGGAAAACAAAATGTGGACTTGTGAAAGAATCGTACGAAGCAGTGAAATAAAAACGTGTGAGGTTTGAACTCCTAAATCTGCTCCAGACAAACACGACTGGCCTCTGGCAGTGAAGAAACTCAGACTGGAACCGAATGCTGGAGACTGATGAGCACTGCTGGGTGGCACTGCAATCGTTAGTATCGATCTGATCGTTAATACTGAAGACTTTTACCTTTTAAAGTCAGCTGATGTCGGGCAGAGCAGTGTTCCTGGTTTATGACATGAACCACACATTTTACTGACCATTAAATCACTGTGACTTTGACTTTCCACAATAAAACACCTCTCAGCTTTTATTTTGGAGGGCTGGAATAAACCGCAGAAAGGTTCACACATGTTTCTCAGCATGTTTGACGGATATTTGTTCATTAAGAATGATTTAACATGGGTCAGAGGACAGAATCAAATATCGATCTGATACCAGCGCTGGTATCACATAGATATGCAGCACTAATATTCAAACGTGTGTCACTGGTTCACTTCATCTGTACGAACGCTGAACTCCTCAGACTGTCTGCACTCCTCTCAGAGGAGGTGAGGAGGAGATTTAAAGCTCTGCTGTCTCCTCTGATTACTTTAATCCAGCCGGAGCTCCTTAACTCCTCACAGCTGAGAGCAGGGAGTCAGGCAGGAACAGGTGGCCTCCTCCTCCTCCTCCTCCTCGCAGTCACACTGCGTGAGCTTGGCTGGCCGCTCCTCTCTGGTTCCTGCTGGTATGAAGTTTTCGAGGTCGCCTCACAGTCTGGAGGGTTAACGGAGCCCAGCGACCGGGCTGTCAGGCTGCCAGGCAGCAGGGCGAGCAGGAGGAGGGGAAGGCGGAGGAGGGGGCGCCAAGGCTGCTGGGAAAAAGCAAAAGAAGAAGAAGGAGAAGTTGTGGGGAGGACGTAGAGCTGGGGAGAGGCCTGGGCAGGGCTCCGAGGATCATGGGAGCAGTTTATGGAAAGAAGGTGAGTGATAAGCGCTGATAAAATGAAGGATGAGCTGTTCATTATTGCTGACTGAAATCACGACCTCCCACCGTACGAGTGTTTCAGAGTCTCCGAGAATAAACAAGGTTTTTGGCGCTGAGGTTCTGGTTCTTTAGCGTCAAACGCTCACCTGGATCATGTCTCAGATCACCTGGCTCCAGACGTTCATCACCTGCTCGGTAAGGTTCGACTTCCAGAGAAACGGAATGAGTCACATGAGCTCATGAGCAGAGGTCAGAAATCATTTCAGAAACTTTTATTTGAATTTTTTGAAAAAGCACCGCTTTACAAAAAACACCTCAGAACGTCCAACAAGATGAGTGCACACCTGAATCAGCTGATCCACCTCGAGCACAGGAAGTGAGTTATTCTGAGGTCAGAGTGGGAGAGGCTTGGTGCTGCACATCTTTTAATTACAGATTTTTAACTCGTTCAGATGATTTCCTGAGATTCATGTTTGGCTTCGAAACACCTCAGAACAAAGAAGCACCTGCTCTCACCTCAGAGCTTTAGCCAGGTGGGAACTGAGCAAGTCTGAGAGAGGACGAAGGCCAATCGTACGCCTCTCCGATCAGGGTGAGGATGACTGCAGAGTGGAATTCCACAGGGGAGGAGACAGCGGGAATGCGACCTTAGAGGAAAGCCGAGCTCTCGCAGATATTCAAATTATGAGGTGCAGCTGTCGGCGAGGCTGAAGGCCTAGTCCAGGGGTCTGCAACCTTTAACACCCAAAGAGCCACTTGGACCCAGTTTCCAGACAAAAGAAAACACTAGGAGCCACAAATACTTTTTGAAATCTAAAATGAAGATAACACTGTATATACTGTTTTTGTGCTTTGTGCGGACAACTAAAGTAAGTAAGTAAAGTTTATTTATTAAGCACTTTTCACAGACAGGCAGTCACAAAGCGCTGTACACAAATATTAAAATAAACAATACAATCAATAGACATTATACACAATGTAAAAGATCAAATGTAAATAATGTAAAGAATATAAAATGCGTAGATCAACAAAAGGCTTGTTTGAACAGAAAGGTTTTTAACTGCTTTTTAAAAGAATCCACAGAGAAACTAAGGTGTGCTGCTTATGAAATCCATGAAGTGCTACAGAGAAAATTACATTTTATTTATGTAATTAACACATTTTGAACTCTTAAAGAAATATAACAAAAGGAAAGACACCCAGCTGAACTAAAATGATCCATGTAGCAAACAAAAACTGTTATGAGCCGCCACCCTTATATCACCTTTGGGCTGTTGGAGCCTTGACCTGACTTTTAAAAAGTAACTGGAAAAAAAAGCACTATGCCGTTAAAAAAAAAAAAGATATTTGCAAAATTCTGCCTAAATATCTATTTTACCCTGTTAATGTGTGTGGCGGGGCGTGGTCTGCAGTGCCGCTGCAGGGGAGTCGGACGCACCTGAGCGGCACCCGCAATCGCGCCTCGCCGCCTTAAAGTCTGTGCTCTCTCTGCTGTTGTGTTGTCGGGCTGTGAGCTGAGACGCTACAGCCGGCTTTATGCGTACAGCAACCGTGTGTGAAAAGTGGTCAATAAAGAGATGCTGAAAAGCGTGTTCATGCAAACATCGTCGGGTGTCATGTTACGGCTGTGTGCAGACAGGAATAGGACCCAAGGTGCAGACTCCGGAGACAGTCATGAACTCAAAACAGCTTTATTGCTGAACAAAGAATATCTACAAAACCTAAACTGAGAAGAAACTAACAAAACACACACAGGGAGCCACAGGGAGATACACACAGCATGAGGGACGACGCGACACTGACTCAAAGAAACACAGGGTTTAAGTACACTGGGAAGTAACGAGGGGAATGAGACACAGGAGGGCACAGCTGGGAGAAATCAGAACTAACGAGACAAGGGAGCAAAGCAGGACACATTCACATAAGACCCGGACCTTCAAAGTAAAACAGGAAGTAACACAGACTGAACTTACAGACACAGACTCACAGGCAAGCACTACAGAGGGAACAGAGGTGGGAACAGGGCAGACACAGACACTGACTGGACACGAGGATATAGCCGACAGGGGAGACAGCAACTAAGGATAACACAGAGACATAAACCATCAGACAGAACTTCAAAGAAACCAAAGACTAGAAATTATAAATATAATAAACTCAAAACCCTGGGTCAACGACCCAGGCATCCTAACAGTACCCCCCCCTAAAGGGCTGGCTCCCAGACAGCCCAAACCTAAACACCAAAACAAAAAACAACCCAACCAGGGCGGGCGGTGGGGGAAACAGGACGGAGGGCTCGAAACAAACCAAACAAGGAGCCAGAAACAAAAAAGGTGCAAACACCGGAGCCCAGAAAGCAACATAACAAAACATAGGCGCACGACAGGCGCAGGCGGCCAGGAAAAACAGGTCACACAAAGTTCAGGGGGCCGGCCGGGCGGGAGGCCCCGGAGGACGACGACCCAAGAGTCCAGAAAAAAGTTCAGGAGGCCGGCCGGGCGGGAGGCACCGGCGGCGACGGAGCAGGTCAGGAGGCCGGCCGGGCGGGAGGCACCGGCGGCGACGGAGCAGGTCAGGAGGCCGGCCGGGCGGGAGGCACCGGCGGCGACGGAGCAGGTCAGGAGGCCGTCCACGACGGCGAGGATGCCCAATCATCGGCCCGGAAGGAGGCCGTCCACGAAGGCGAGGACGCCCAATCATCGGCTTGGAAAGTGGCCAGAAAGGACGAGCAGGCCGGACAGGACGTGCAGGCCGGACAGGACGAGCAGGACGAGCAGGACCAGGACGTGTAATCAGAGGCCTGGAAGGAGGCCGGCGCTGTAGAGGCGCAGGATGTGGTCCGGACGTCGGCGTGGCCGAGGCAGGACCAAGCGGCTGTGCAGCCGAGGCCAGACCGGGCGGCGAAGACTGGAGGCCGGACCGGGCGGCGGCGAAGACTGGAGGCCGGACCGGGCGGCGAAGACTGGAGGCCGGACCGGGCGGCGAAGACTCGGAGGCCGGACCGGGCGGCGGGACTTCGGCCGGACGGACGGGCGGCGAAGACTCGGAGGCGGACCGGGCGGCGGCGTCGGAGGCCGGACCGGGCGGGCGAAGACTTCGGAGGCGGACCGGGCGAAGGCGAAGACTCGGAGGCCGGACCGGGCGAAGGCGAAGACTCGGAGGCCGGACCGGGCAAAGGCGAAGACTCGGAGGCCGGACCGGGCAAAGGCGAAGACTCGGAGGCCGGACCGGGCAAAGGCGAAGACTCGGAGGCCGGACCGGGCGAGGGTGACGCTGCAGGCGACGCTGAAGCTGGACCAGACGACGGCGGAGCTGAAGCCGTAGCTGGACCAGGCGAGAACGAAGCCGTAGCTGGACCAGGTGACGGCGTGGGAGCCGCAGGAGGTGGCACTGCAGGCGACGGCCTGGGAGCCGCAGGTGGTGGCACTGCAGGCGACGGCCTGGGAGCCGCAGGTGGTGGCGATGAAGGCTGGACGGGCCCTTCGGACCCTCCAGTGGAGGCAGAAGGCTGGACGGGCCCCTCGGACCCTCCAGCGGGAACAGAAGGCTGGACGGGCCCCTCGGACCCTCCAGCGGAGGCAGAAGGCTGGACAGGCCCCTCGGACCCTCCAGCGGAGGCAGAAGGCTGGCGCGGTTCTCCAGACCCTCCAGCGAAGGCAGACGAAGGCTGGACGGGCCCCTCGGACCCTCCAGCGGAGGCAGACGAAGGCTGGACGGGCCCCTCGGACCCTCCAGCGGAGGCAGGCGAAGGCTGGACGGGCCCCTCGGACCCTCCAGCGGAGGCAGACGAAGGCTGGACGGGCCCCTCGGACCCTCCAGCGGAGGCAGACGGCGGCTGGACGGGCCCCTCGGACCCTCCAGCGGAGGCAGACGAAGCTGGACGGGCCTCGGACCCTCCAGCGGAGGAAGACGAGGCTGGGCGGGCCCTCGGACCCTCCAGCGGAAGCAGACGGTAACTGAGCAGGCGACTGAGCTGAGAGGTGAGCCAACGTTTGAGCTATGGATAGAAGTTTAAGTTCTATTGACTGTTGTAACGATGGTAGTAATGGTGGGTTAGGTGGTGGATTAGCAGTAAGCTGAGCTAGTTCCCCTGAGCCTCCGGAACCTGAAGAAAACCGCTGGACGGGCTCACCTGAGCCTCAGCGAGGTCAGAAACAGGTGCAGGTACCTGCCGGATACCGGCCTCTCCCACCCGAGGAGAAGGTACGGGTGCCGCGACAGGCACCGGAGCAGGGACCAGCTGGACCTCAGCCTCCCTCACCTGAAGCACTGAAACAGGTGCAGGGGAATGCTGGGCCCGAGCCGCCCTGGGAGCAGGAACACAACTGGGCGAAGGAGCAGGGTCAGAAAACACAGAATCCTCTAAAATGTTTTTAGCTTCCTACCACCACCATGTCTAATAGTCTTAACAGTCTCAGTTTTAGCAGTGTTCATATGATTGTCTTTTTCCAGCTTAGAGGGAGCAGAATGAAAACAGTCATTATAACTCACCACGGGGAGTGGCTCAGCAGAGACAGAGTGGCGACTGCGTGAATGTCGCTTTCTCCGGGAAGTGGGAGGTGGCAAACTGGGCTGCGAACCCTCCAAAAGACCGGGCTGCGACGAGGAAGCAGAGAGTTTGTGAAGCTCAGAACGTGGCAGACCCAAAAACAGAGCGAAGGATTGCAGCGGAGTGAGTCTACCGTCCGGCGTCACGTAATCCCTCTTCCTCCGCTGCTTAACCTTCTTGTCGGACTGGTAATCCAGGGGTGGAGGCGGAGGTGTAGCGACTGGAGAGAATGAGCACGTGCTCAATCTGATCGCCCGAGGCATAGGCGCCCGGCTCGGCCGTGGCCATGGCAGTTTGGAGGCTGCGGGGCCTCCGAAAGCCAAACGAGACCCATAGAAGGGTGACTGGAGCTCCTGGGCATGCTTAGCCTCCTGCCTCACGCTCTCCTTGAGGAAGGCAGAAACTGCGGGTCGCCGATACCAAACGGAGTCTGCTGGGTCCATAGTATGGTCGCGTCGTTCTGTTAAGGTGGGCTGTGTGGCAGGCTGGCAAGGAGGAGTGGTGGACCCAAAGTGCAGACTCAGACTCAAGGGATGAACTCAAAATACTCAGCTTTATTTGCTGGCACAGGAAACAAGCATACAAAGCAAAGCAAACTAAACTGGGAAACAACATAAACTCACGGAAACACAGGAGATCCACACAGCATGGGGGACGACGCGACACTGACTCAAAGAAACACAGGGTTTAAGTACACTGGGAAGTAACGAGGGGAATGAGACACAGAAGGAGGGCACAGCTGGGAGAAATCAGAACTAACGAGACAAGGGAGCAAAGCAGGACACATTCACATAAGACCCGGACCTTCAAAGTAAAACAGGAAGTAACACAGACTGAACTTACAGACACAGACTCACAGGCAAGCACTACAGAGGGAACAGAGGTGGGAACAGGGCAGACACAGACACTGACTGGACACGAGGATATAGCCGACAGGGGAGACAGCAACTAAGGATAACACAGAGACATAAACCATCAGACAGAACTTCAAAGAAACCAAAGACTAGAAATTATAAATATAATAAACTCAAAACCCTGGGTCAACGACCCAGGCATCCTAACATCGGGTCTGCCGTGATATGTTTACAATGAGACTTCTGGTCCCGAACCTCTGCGCACAGCGTCTGCAAATCGGGGCTTTCATCTTCATGCAGGACTGTAAGCTGTCATCTGTGAGGCGGGAGCGGTGTTTGTTTTTAACATAGTTCACGGTGGAGAACAGCTGCAGACATAATGTGGATCCGAAGACCCATAATTGGCCTATCTGGGGTTGAAAGTCTGGATAAATGTACGGCGTTTCGGCGGGTACACCGGCTTCCGCGAGTGTGACGTTTATTTTGAGCGATGAAAAAATAATAAGATATACTTTTATTTTTATATTTCAAAATCACAATAATCTTCCAATTTAGAACTACAAGTTAAAAAAAAGAACTAAACACAAATAAAATACACTTCAGCTAAATACTTCTTCTATTTTCCCAAACCACCCGGAGCCGCAAAATAAGGACTAAAGAGCCGCATGCGGCTCCGGAGCCGCGGGTTGCCGACCCCTGGCCTAGAGGTTTGTCTGTTTTCAGTGCAGCAGGTGGAGACGGGCTCGGAGCATCGAGTTTCAGGAATGATCTGGGGGCGTTCACACTGACTCTGGAAACGTGTTCAAATTACCACACACACACAAACAGACAGACACAAACTGTATGTGTGTGTCTGTGTCTTTAATCGGGCAGATTAAGGTGATCCAGCAGTGAGTGAAGCAGCAGGGAAAGATCAAAGTGATGAGGTCAGAGGTCAGAGTGGAAGCTCATACACAGTTGTGAGATGTGTCCCGGCCTGCGGTCCAATCACATTCCTTGCTCGATCAGATGATGCTAGCTGGTGCTAGCGCTAACCTGCTACAGTCCTCCTCACCGCCGACACCGGCCTCGGAGCTGCAGCTGTGCCACTGCCGAGAGTCCAGCAGGAGGCAGACTGTCCTCAGGGTTCCGGTGGTCTTCTGTTTCCTGTTCCCTTTCCAGCAGCAGGCCGGAGCTCTCATCTTAGCTGCTCATCTTCACATCTGTGCTGAGGTCTGTAACACACCTGTTCTTCATGCACAGGTGTGCCTCGGCTCTTCTTCAGCCTGAGCTGCAGATACGGTCCTCCAGGGCCAATCACAGCACGTTTTATTACTTCAGCTTTCATCTGTTGCTACGGGAACCCAGAGACTCAGACCTGTGGTCAGAAGCTGGTGACCTGAGCACAAGTGCAGCTGCGTCTTTCTCACTTCGTCATGTTTGTTTTTCATTGTGAAAACTGGTGAAAGTGTCTCTGTTCTTATTTTTTGGGTTCAAATTTTTTTGATGTCGTTGGCTCGTATTTTCTGCTCTGACCTGGACTGTTTAACCCTTTCACACCCAAAAACCTGAGATCAGCTGATTCTGGGTCAGCTGACTGATGAAGTGATGTCAGGATGAGGGCTGTGAGCGTGTTGGACTGTTACACCCCCGACTGACGTTGTTGTTTTCAGGCTCAAAAGATGTGTGAGGACCCCCTCCACCCACCTCCCATCCCCCACTCCTGAGGTCTGGCTTTTTAAGGTGGATCATTAAGGTGGCAGCAGCAGCTGAAGTTTCTGAGGGTGATCTCACACACATGAGGCTGGCTGTCTCTGTGATCAGTGATCAATAATAATCTGATGCTTTTACTGTGAAAGTTCAGTTGGCGCTCTCATTCTTCCTGCTGTCTCAGTGTTGGTTCTTCTGTCAGAGGAGGAGGAATAATTCTGCTGATAAGAACAGAGAAAGCTTTTAGCAGTGAGGTGTCAGGGTCTCCACCTGTGAGACTCACCTGTGTGATTAAACGAGTGAATGGAAGCTTGAAGCTGTGACTGCACTTGTTCCTGTTTCACCTGATTTTGCCAGGTTCAGGTTTTTTAAACACCTGGATTCACTGCGTATGTTTCTTTTTCTCTTCTTCTTAGTTGGACATTTCCCACTGCTCTCATCCTCCTACTCAGCTAAATGATGAGCCTTTCTTCTTTTTTTGCAGAAGGCGTATAGCATTGACCACGAGGCTCTGCCAAAGCAGCCGCACCGCGTGACAAATGGAAAGCAGCCAAACAGCGAAGGTGAGTTAGACCGTCTCAGGTAATAAAGGCAGTACGACCTGTGAGCGGCCGATGTCACAGACCTGTTCTAGAATAGAACAGAATAGCCTTTTATTGTCATTGTACATGTACAACAAAACTGTGGGTGCTCGACACCAACTGTGCCAGAGTAAAATATTTATAAGTTGCAAAGTGCTCGGAGGTAGTCCAAAAGGACTTGGTCTGAATAGAGTCTGTGTGTGAGTGGCCTGAGTGAGGGTTTATTATAAGGGAGTATTAATTAATGCTTCAATCTTAAATATGATCAACCATTTCTCTAATAATCGGCTATGTACCACAGGCCTTCAAGGTGGCTGTAGTTAAACCTTTACTCAAAAATCATCTCTAGACCCAGCTGTCTTAGCTAATTATAGGCCAATCTCCAACCTTCCTTTCATATCAAACATCCTTGAAAGAGTAGTTGTCAAACAGCTAACTGATCATCTGCAGAGGAATGGCTTATTTGAAGAGTTTCAGTCAGGTTTCAGAGCTCATCACAGCACAGAAACAGCTTTAGTGAAGGTTACAAATGATCTTCTTATGGCCTCTGACAGTGGACTCATCTCTGTGGTTGTCCTGCTAGACCTCAGTGCAGCGTTCGATGCTGTTGACCATAATATCCTATTAGAGCGATTAGAACATGCTGTAGGTATTACAGGTACTGCACTGCAGTGGTTTGTATCATATCTATCTAATAGACTCCAATTTGTACATGTAAGTGGAGAGTCCTCTTCACACGGTGAGGTTATTTATGGAGTTCCACAGGGTTCAGTGCTAGGACCAATTCTGTTTACATTATACATGCTTCCCTTAGGCAGCATCATTAGAAGACATAGCATACATGTTTACTGCTATGCAGATGACACGCAGCTCTATCTGTCCATGAAGCCAGGTAACACACACCAATTAGTTAAACTGCAGGAATGTCTTAAAGACATAAAGACCTGGATGGCCGCTAACTTTCTGCTTCTTAATTCAGATCAAACTGAGGTTATTGTACTCGGCCCTGAAAATCTTAGAAATATGGTATCTAAGCAGATTCTTACTCTGGATGGCATTACCTTGGCCTCCAGTAACACTGTGAGGAACCTTGGAGTCATTTTTGACCAGGACATGTCCTTCAACGCACATATTAAACAAATATGTAAGACTGCTTTCTTCCATTTGTGCAACATCTCTAAAGTTAGAAATATCCTGTCTCAGAGTGATGCTGAAAAACTAGTTCATGCATTTATTACTTCCAGGCTGGACTACTGTCATTCTTTATTATCAGGATGTCCTAAAAACTCCCTGAAAAGTCTTCAGCTGATCCAAAATGCTGCAGCAAGAGTCCTGACAGGGACTAGAAAGAGAGAGCAGATTTCTCCTGTTTTGGCTTCCCTTCATTGGCTTCCTGTTAAATCCAGAATTCAAAATCCTGCTCCTCACATACAAGGTCTTAAATAATCAGGCCCCATCTTATCTTAATGACCTTGTAGTACCATATCACCCTATTAGAGCACTTCGCTCTCACACTGCAGGCCTACTTGTTGTTCCTAGAGTATTTAAAAGTAGAATGGGAGGCAGAGCCTTCAGTTTTCAGGCCCCTCTTCTGTGGAACCAGCTTCCAGTTTGGATTCGGGAGACAGACACTATCTCTACTTTCAAGATTAGGCTTCAAACTTTCCTTTTTGCTAAAGCATATAGTTAGGGCTGGACCAGGTGACCCTGAATCCTCCCTTAGTTATGCTGCAATAGACGTAGGCTGCTGGGGGATTCCCATGATGCACTGGGTGTTAGGGTTAGGTCTCACTGTCACCAAAGTGCTTGCTCATAGTGGGTCATATGATTGTTGGGTTTTTCTCTGTTGTATTATTGTAGTGTCTGCCTTACAATATAAAGCTCCTTGAGGCGACTGTTGTTGTGATTTGGAGTTGTATAAATAAAACTGCATTGAGTCGAACTGATTGAGGCCGGTTGGTGAGAAAGTGTTTGATCCAGGAACAGATGACAGGGCGGATCTGGGATCGATGTATGGGATTATGTTGTTGAACGCTGAGCTGTAGTCCATGAAGAGCATCCTCATGCAGCTCTTCCGGTTCTCCATTCATTGAGGCTGCTGTCGGGGGTTGGGTGCTCTCTCTGCTGTTTACTGATGATAAGTTGGAAGTGATTGAGTGCTGAGCTAACATTAGCATCCGGGGGGATGTAAACAATAGTAACTATGGCTACCGTTAGCTTGCGGGGTAGATAAAAAGGCCTGGCCTCCAAGTCTGGTGTGACTGTTTAGAATTCTGCTGTTATGGCACCAGTCCTGAAGCACCACCACCCCTTCCTTACCAGAGTCTTTGTTGTGTGTGTGTGTGTGTGTGTGTGTGTGTGTGTGATGGCCCAGAGGAACATGAAGCTGATGATCAAACTTCTTCCCGACATGTTTTCTTTTTGCTGTGTTTGAACCTTCGGGGCCACCATACACCATAGTTAGAAATATAAATGAATCCAACATACGCACAGGTGTAACTCACACAGCTGTGATTGGTCAGGGTTGGACCATGTGACTGAAAATAAGCATGAAGTCGACAGTGTTTCTATCAAAGATAAACATGACGTCAGGCTTGATGATCTGTCCATTCAGCAAGAATAACAAAAGTGTTTAAAGTCGCCGACAGGAAGTGTGAATATTGTTGTGAGATCATCATTATTTATCTTCGTGGTCCGCATGCAAGCCACGCTGAGAGTCTGCTCCAGGCTGCAGTGAGAGTCAGTGCCTCCATCAGGGTGGCAGCGGGATTTCAGGCTGGGTGGAGCTGCTGGCTGATGAATAGGAGCAGCGTGGGAAATGGTCCTGAGGAGGAGGGGCAGTCCGCGTGTCACGTGACCGCCGCCTGGCTCTGAGCTGAGCAGGAGAGCAGGAGCAGAGGAGCAGAGGAGCTCCGGTAGCATGGAGCCCAGCGCCGCCCGGGGGAGGGTGGTGAAGTCCGGTAAGACCCGGCCGTGGACAGAGCATCGAGCTGTGACGGTGTGAGCTGCTCTCAGATCAGATTCATGCTGGGGAAAATCAGCTTTCAGCTTTTTGAATCTTTTACTCCACAAATGGAGAAACGACCTCAGTCATTCACACTTTTAATGCTTTTCACTAAAATTATAATTGGGCTGTGACGTCATCTCTAAGTAAAAAACGTTTAAAAATAAACAGGACTTTAGTATAACAGCTGGAAGTTTTAATGATCTCCAAACTGGAAATGGAGCCTTCATCAGCTTTGTGTTTGAATCAGAAACATTTCTGCACGTTTGTGTTTGTGCTCAAGTTTTACTATGTGAGGATCTGAGAGCACGGCTGATGGTGGTGGTGTGGATGATGATGGTGGTGGTGGTGGTGGAGTTGTTGCTGCTCCTGTCTGTTCAGCATCTTCTTAAGTAATTGAGGTGCTGCGTTGTCCCAGAGCTGCTCACAGCTCATGAAGCACTGTGAGGAGCGTAGGCTGATGAAGATGAAGTCAGCGCTGGCAGTGGGAGTTCACATCCTCTGCTTGAGTTTCAGCCTCGGCAACAGGGAATCGTGGAGAGCTTCAGTGTTGATAATGCTGGTGTTGATGGTGGTGGGTGTAGTGGTGGTGTTGATGTCAGTGGTGGTGCTGGTGTTGATGATGGTGGTTGTGTTCATGGTGGCTGTGTTTATGATGGTGTTGATGGCTGATCGTCAGGTTTCTGACACGAAGCAGCGTTTCCTCAGCAAGCCTGTCAGCGGTTTGTCTGCTCTGATTTAGAGTCTGCGGTGAACTGATTGAGGGAAAGAACAAGCAGACGCGTTATGGCCTGCCGTTACAGAGCAGCGCAGTCACGTTTCCTCCCGAGGTGCGGCTCCAGCCTCAGACTCGAGCTCAAGTCGTCCGCTTCGCTGTAACCAGATCGGCGGCACTCATGGAGACGTCGATACAGAGAGGCTTTGGTCTGCACGTCCCACCTCCGATCAATACAAACCTCAGAACGTTTCAAAGTCCGGCAGACAAACACTGAGCTAACAGAGAGAGGCGGGTAAAGTTCAGCAGCAGAGCTCAAAACTGGCCTCAGCTCCCTGTTACTGTAACTTCTGGGGGTCCAACAAGTTTTTAATAACACTCAAAATGGATGATTAAACACAAACACAAAGTCAGCATGGCCTTCAGGTCATACACTGTCCATAAAAGATGTACACAGACACTGGTTTCTGCACCTCACTGTTAAACACGTTTGTTTTTAATTTAACCCTGGTCATTCACAATTCTTTAGGATTTAACACATAAAACGTGGAGATTATAAACTGAGCTCAAGCAGGAGCCATTAATAACAAGTAAAAAGTTTACATCACAAAAATAGATCAAATGAATGAATGTTTCAGGCTTGCTTGAGATGTGTTTCACACTTATTTCAGATGTGTTTCAGATATTTACAGACATGTTTCAGATGTGTTCAGGCACATTTTAGGTGTTTCAAGCTTGTTTCAGGCTTATTTCAGATGTGTTTCATAATTATTTCCGATGTGTTTCAGGCTTGTTTCAGGCTTGTTTCCAACATTTTCAGATGTGTTTCAGGCTTGTTTCAGACATTTTCAGGTGTATTTCGGGTGTGTTTCAGACATTTTCAGGTGTATTTCGGGTGTGTTTAAGGCTTGTTCCAGATGTGTTTCAGACTTATTTCAGATGTGTTTCAGGCTTGTTCCAGATGTGTTTCAGACTTATTTCAGATGTGTTTCAGGCTTGTTTCAGGTGTGTTTCAGACATTTTCCTATGTGGTTCAGGCTTGTTTCAGGCTTGTTTCCAACATTTTCAGATGTGTTTCAGGCTTGTTTCAGACATTTTCACGTGTATTTCGGGTGTGTTTCAGACATTTTCAGGTGTATTTCAGGTGTGTTTAAGGCTTGTTCCAGATGTGTTTCAGACTTATTTCAGATGTGTTTCAGACATTTTCCTATGTGTTTCAGGCTTGTTTCAGGCTTGTTTCCAACATTTTCAGATGTGTTTCAGGCTTGTTTCCAACATTTTCAGGTGTATTTCGGGTGTGTTTCAGGCTTGTTCCAGATGTGTTTCAGGCTTGTTTCAGGTGTGTTTCAAGCTTGTTTCAGATGTGTTTCAGGCTTGTTTCAGGTGTGTTTCAGAGTTGTTTCAGGTGTGTTTCAGGCTTGTTCCAGATGTGTTTCAGGCTTGTTTCAGGTGTGTTTCAGAGTTGTTTCAGATGTGTTTCAGGCTTGTTTCAGGTGTGTTTCAAGCTTGTTTCAGATGTGTTTCAGGCTTGTTTCAGGTGTGTTTCAGAGTTGTTTCAGGTGTGTTTCAGGCTTGTTCCAGATGTGTTTCAGGCTTGTTTCAGGTGTGTTTCAAGCTTGTTTCAGATGTGTTTAAGGCTTGTTCCAGATGTGTTTCAGACTTATTTCAGATGTGTTTCAGGCTTATTTCAGATGTGTTTCAGACATTTTCCTATGTGTTTCAGGCTTGTTTCAGGCTTGTTTCCAACATTTTCAGTTGTGTTTCAGGCTTGTTTCAGACATTTTCAGGTGTATTTCGGGTATGTTTCAGGCTTGTTCCAGATGTGTTTCAGGCTTGTTTCAGGTGTGTTTCAAGCTTGTTTCAGATGTGTTTTTAGAGTTGTTTCAGATGTGTTTCAGGCTTGTTCCAGATGTGTTTCAGACTTATTTCCTATGTGTTTCAGGCTTGATTCTGGCTTGTTTCCAACATTTTCAGATGTGTTTCAGGCTTGTTTCAGACATTTTCAGGTGTATTTCGGGTGTGTTTCAGGCTTGTTCCAGATCTGTTTCAGGCTTGTTTCAGATGTGTTTCAGGCTTGTTTCAGGCTTGTTTCAGGTGTGTTTCAGGCTTGTTTCAGGTGTGTTTCAGGCTTGTTCCAGATGTGTTTCAGGCTTGTTTCAGATGTGTTTCAAGGTTGTTTCAGATGTGTTTCAGGCTTGTTCCAGATGTGTTTCAGGCTTGTTTCAGGTGTGTTTCAGAGTTGTTTCAGATGTGTTTAAGGCTTGTTTCAGATGTGTTTCAGACATTTTCCTATGTGTTTCAGGCTTGATTCTGGCTTGTTTCCAACATTTTCAGATGTGTTTCAGGCTCGTTTCTGACATTTTCAGGTGTATTTCGGGTATGTTTCAGGCTTGTTCCAGATGTGTTTCAGGCTTGTTTCAGATGTGTTTCAGACATTTTCCTATGTGTTTCAGGCTTGATTCTGGCTTGTTTCCAACATTTTCAGATGTGTTTCAGGCTCGTTTCTGACATTTTCAGGTGTATTTCGGGTATGTTTCAGGCTTGTTCCAGATGTGTTTCAGGCTTGTTTCAGGTGTGTTTCAGGCCTGTTCCAGATGTGTTTCAGGCTTGTTTCAGGTGTGTTTCAGGCTTGTTCCAGATGTGTTTCAGGCTTGTTTCAGATGTGTTTCAAGGTTGTTTCAGATGTGTTTCATGGTTGTTTCAGATGTGTTTCAGGCTTGTTCCAGATGTGTTTCAGGCTTGTTTCAGGTGTGTTTCAGACTTGTTTCAGATGTGTTTCTGACATTTTAATGCTTGTTTCAGGTGTGTTTCAGATGTGTTTCAGGTGTGTTTCAGACATTTTCAGACTTGTTTCATGCTTGTTTGAGGCAGGTTTGTGTTTGCTGAGTGTTGCTGGAAGGTTTTGAATTGAAGTTTGCAGCAGGCTCCATGACTGACTTGCTCAGCTATGAACACTGTGAGTAGTGTGAGATGCTTGCTGCTCACAGAGATCAGTGCTGCAGCTCAGTGCGCTCCTACTGCCAGCTTTTCATTTCCTTCTACTGAACCTACTGACAAACTCCTGCAGCGGTCCATCCAATTACAGGAGCTCAGAGAAGTTTCTGATGGTTATCCGCTGTGTGCGATACACACAACAGGCCCGTTCCTATTTGCTGCAGTGGTGCCAACAGTTGGGAGGCTGTTGGAACAGCCGTCCACTTACTCTTTTCTGCGTGTCTGAGAGTGAACAGACATCCGGAGCTCGTTTCATTTTTCTGAAATATGAAGCTGGAAGGGGGACTCTGGTTGCACTCGAGAAAGGGTCATTGTGCGGCGTGACCTGACATGTGATCTGAATCCCAGAATATCTGAGGACGGGTTGGGTTCATTGTCCTTTCTCCTGTCTGACACAGATGCGCAGGCTGCAGGCCGGAAACTGAGGACGTCTGCCTCAAACACCCCGACTCACATGCACCACGAGCTGCTGCTAGTGCCCCCTGCTGGCTACACCTGCTGTCAGCGCCTTATCGAGACCTGACCCAATGAAGACGTTTCTCTAAAGCGAGGACATTTAAACACAATCCGGACTTTTTCACTGGGAAAGTTTTAAAGGGACAGTATTAATGATGTTTTGAGAACGGGGACACATTTACAGAGTGAGCAGAAACACAGGGAATGAGGCTTTTCTCAGCTGCTGTGATTGGACTGTGAAGATGTTTCAGGATGTATGATATCCTGCTAGCTTCTGCTGGGGGTTGCAGTTTGTCCAGCAGGTGGCGCTATGATTTGTTCTCTCTAACATTTTGTGTCCTCTTTGTGTCTGTAGCATCAGCATACGCCAGCCTGCAGCAACACGGCTCCGAAGGCGTCCATGGGAAGCCGTACCCAGTTGCCGTCTACGTACCCCGGCCGGATTACCTGGAGGGGGACGAGGACGCAGACCTCATCAAACCCAAGAAGCTGGTGAATCCGGTCAAAGCTTCGAAGAGTCACCAGGAGCTTCACCGCGAGCTGCTGAGCAGTTACAAACGGTAACGCTCTGATTAGTTTTAATTTTCCAAAGAACAAAGAGGAAGAAGAAGGGGCGGGGTCAGACATTGTGACTGAAGCTCGCACCTTCAGCTTTATTCAGAGTGTTTAAATCCACTCATGTTCAAGTCTGAAAGCTGAAAGTTTGAACTCGAGTCGCGCCGTCTGAACTATAAACCCCTCTGAACCCGCCTGTGTCTCAGGACGCAGTCAGAGATGTGTTTTTAGATTATTAGAGATGGATTTCATGGAAACATTTGTGGAAAAGATGTTTTTTAGTTGTGGGAGTTGGGGTTGATGGAGCCTCAGAATTAGATCATATTTCAGGGAAGTGAACGAGTTCCGGTCATGTGACACATCACATGCAGTCAACGACGCTCAGTGGACTCGTTTGTGTCAAAAGTTCGTGTGTTGCTTCCACTGTCAGCAGGACAGTGTTGCCACTTGTATTCAGAGCTTAATATCTGTGCCGAGTTCACAGAGAAGCTCCAGATGTTTGAGGGTGAACCGCTGCCGTGTGTCCACGGGTTTACCTGACACCCGCTGACCAATCAGCGTTCAGCGATGTAAACGCCGTTGCTGTGGTCGAGCTCGGGCCGTGAGGGGTTTGTGAAGTAGGCGCTGCTAAGCAACAGCCTCCCGCCGCCCAGGCCTCTGACTGCCGAGGACGCTGGGAAAGTTCTCACCTCATTCAGGAGGAGCAGCGAGGCACAAAAAACTTTATTTAAGCTCCAGGCCTGAAACACAAAGAGGTTAAAGGCTCCTGGAAAAGAGGAGGCGAGCCGCGTGAATGATTCATGAGGAGAGCAGAATGCTGCACACACACAAACAATCTGTGTGTGCGTGTGTGTGTCTGTGTGCGCACAGAGGGGGGGTCAGTGTGGAGATGAAGCCCGAGCTGCAACGGGTGCTGGAGTCCAGGAGGAGAGATCAGCTGATCAGACAGAGGAAGGAGGAGGACGAGGCTCGCAGGAAGGTTTCTCCTCTGGAGGCCGAACTGCTGAAGAGACACAAGAAGCTGGAGGAGGTAACACACACACACAGACACACAGACACAGACACAGACACACACACACACACACACACACACACAGACACACAGACACAGACACACACACACAGACACACACACACACACACACACACACACACACACACACACACACACACACAGACTCACACACACACACACAGACTCACACACACACACACACACACACACAGACACACACACACACACACACACACACACACACACACACACACACACACACACAGACTCACACACACACACACACACACACACACACACACACACACACACACACACACACACACAGACACACACACACAGACACACACACACACACACACACACACACACACACACACACACACACACACACACACACACACACACACACACACACACACACACACACAGACTCACACACACACACACTGGTAAATCACAGCGATATGGAATTCCAAAGCTGTGACGCTCTGTGTCACGCTACACAAGTTCAAAGACTCACATCATTTCTTCATGAAGTGCTCGCTGTGTGTACACCTGAGTGTGTGTGTGTGTGTGTGTGTGTCTGTGTGTGTGAGTCTGTGTGTGTGTGTGTGAGACTGTGTGTGTGTGTGTGTGTGTGTGTGTGAGACTGTGTGTGTGTGTGTGTGTGTGTGTGTGAGACTGTGTGTGTGTGTGTGTGTGTCTGTGTTCTCTTTACATTGGAGCTTGTCATCTCGATCACAGCTGATCATTCATTGTGTACCTGCAGTCGTACCGGTGCGCTCACCTGAAGCACGTAAACCTGTGGCAGCAGTGGCACAATGAGGAGCGCGTCACTGCTCAGTTGGCAGGTTTTCTTTATGCTGCGTGTGCTGTCCGTGACCTTTGACCCTGGTCCTGCTGATCTGAGAGGGGTTAATCCAGATGTTTCTGTGTATTTGTCTCCTCAGCTGGAGAGACAGCAGGAGCAGGAAGACCTGAGAGCCCCCGAGTTCGTTAAAGTCAAGGAAAACCTGAGGAGGACGTCCGTTCAGGGCAAAGAGGAGAAGGAGGTTTAGAGGCAGTGGGGGCGGAGACGGCAAGCATCCGAGGACACAGGTGCCGGCAGCTGGACGGGACGGCTGTGATGTCTCTCGGCAGCTTGGGTCGGTGGGTCTGAATCAGGACGCTACAGAGCAACACGAGCAAACGACAACCGCCTCCATGAGCAGATACGTGCGACTAAAGCAAGGAAACAGCAGGAGGCGCTGCTGCACAGATACGAAAGGACTCGTGAACCTGAACCTGTGCTCGTTTGAGTCTGAGCGTGTTGATTTGCTCTCCTGCACTGAACTTGTGCCTAATCTCACCTGTGAGACTCTCACAGATCAGATACTTTGATCACTTTGTCCTTCCCCTCTCATCTTCAACATGCTAATCACGTAGATTGATAAAACACTGACATGACTACAAACCTCAGTGGCAGATTTTACAGTTTTATTAGAGATTTTAAGCTCTAACTCTGAGAACTGTGTGTGATTCGAACCTGCGAGCTCCTCTCGGGGAAGCCTTACTTCCTGCGCTCACGGGACTCTGACGGGATCTTTGTGCACTTTAGACATTTACTGTGGAGACGGGGATTCAAATTTTACTGTTTGTATTTGTGTGTCTTTTATCGTGTTCAGCCTGACGTTTCTCGTGTGTCTGTTGATCAATAAAGGACTAACCCTGCTGTCTGGTTTCTTCTGCAGATTTCATTTAAAGTGTGAAACTGTGCTGCTGACACCACCTCCTCTCATGCTTCTCAGCAACAGGTGATACTGCAAACATGAGTATCACCTGTTGCCCCCTGCTGGATGATCCACAGCTGCTAGAGGAAACCTGACCTTCAACATCTGGATCACATTAAGAATAGGGTCTGCAGTCCTTCATTTCTCAGTCACTTTGCAGTCAGAGCTTCTCTGAGCTTCAGTGCTTCTTTTGTTACCTCCTTCATTAATGGGGAGGAGATGATGGAGGTCATGTTTGCCTGCAGTGCTGGTCTCCTGCACGCCTTCATTGACCTGCACTGGCTGCCTCAACGCAGGAATTTAGTGGCTTTTTATCAATAAGAACAGATTTATTAAGATGAAATGTAATTATTAGCTTCAAGTGAAAGAAAAGGGGAAAACAAAGTGTCTAAAAATGAGTTATATAAGAGGCAAAAACCATCAGAAAAGAAAGAATCAATCAGTCAGTACATGATTAACATTTACATGTTAGTAATGATGAATATAAAACTGAAACCACAGAGGAGGAGCCGAGGAAACGTTTTCTTCCTCGCTGAGGATGTGCCGTTTGGGTGGAGCGGAGTTGTGTTTATCCAGCAGGTGGCGCTGTGTTCCTGCTCAGCCTGTGAGTGGAAGAAGTTTTAGTTCGACTAACTTGTATGACTCGTTTGTTTTTGATGTTTAAAACAAAGAATCATGTAAAGCTTTCAGTTGAATTGTATTTTAAATGTCAGTTTGGAGGCCTGACACCCCTCTGGGTGCCTTTGTGGACACTTATTTTGAAGCATTTTAAAGAGGAAGTAAGGTGCAGTGTTCTCCAGTTACATCTGTTCTTTGTACAGGTGTGTAAATCTTACTTTAGGCTGAGGCTAATTACTGGAGAAAGGAAAAGTTCTGAGCCCAGGGGTCTGTAAGTCGGCGGTCTGGCCATGGTTCACGCCTCACTCTGCAGGGGTCACAGGTCTGATCTGATGAACAGCATCTGCTTTCTTTCCATTTCCTCACTTGTTCTTAACTCCAGCACAGACATACCTGGACTGTTTGGAAGTGTTTTCGCTCCTGGGGCTAACAGTTTAACAAAGCACCTGGCTGCATGTGTGAGTGCAGGTAATGATGGCAAAGATTCCCATGCTCACCTTTCAGAAGAAGCTGGTTCTCGTGTCGTCAGATGGACGTGCATAGAGCATGAGAAATCTACACGCCTGTTATAAATGCTGCTCTCACTGAACCACGCGCTTTAAAGATGGATGGAGCTACTGTGACGTCACCTGCTGGTTTCTGAAAGATCACATCCAGATGTTTTTCATCATCTCCAACTTGGATGAGCGAGGGATGGAGCTAACTGTGAAAAACTTTTTTTTAAGAGATGTATTTAATCAGGAAGTCCCGTGAGATGAACGACACGCTGATTCCAACTCACTAAGTTTGAAACAAGGTTGTGCGGTCTCCATATTTCTGTTCCTGCTGGTTGCTGAGCGCAAAACTTCCTTTCAAGCATTACTGAATTCAGATTTTACCAGCTGGCAGATGATTCCTGCTTTTTTTTTAAAGCAGAAAGATGAAAACCCCGAAGCAGTGAAGTTTTCTCTGTGGTATAAAACATGTCCTTTTCACACTGAAAGGCTGTTTTTGCCTCGTGTACTTCACACAGAGGTTAAAATACCGTCTCATATTTGGAGTTTACTCCACTGAACGCTACTCCAACAGAGGTCGATTATCCTGTTAATAATTTTACCTCCTCACTACGTACGACTCTGGATACTGTAGCTCCTGTGAAAACTAAGGCCTCAAATCAGAAGTACCTGACTCCGTGGTATAATTCTCAAACACGTAGCCTAAAGCAGATAACTCGTAAGCTGGGGAGGAAATGGCGTGTCACAAATTTAGAGGATCATCATTTAGCCTGGAGAAATAGTTTGCTGCTTTATAAGAAAGCCCTCCGCAAAGCCAGAACATCTTACTATTCGTCACTGATTGAAGAAAATAAGAACAACCCCAGGTTTCTCTTCAGCACTGTAGCCAGGCTGACAAACAGTCAGAGCTCTACTGAGCCAACAATCCCTTTAACGTTAACTAGTAATGACTTCATGAACTTCTTCACTAATAAAATTCTTATCATTAGAGAAAAAATTACCAATAATCATCCCACAGATGTAATATTATCTACAGCTACTTTTAGTACCATCGATGTTAAGTTAGACTCTTTTTCTCCAATTGATCTTTCTGAGTTAACTTCAATAATTACTTCCTCCAAACCATCAACGTGTCTTTTAGACCCCATTCCTACAAAACTGCTCAAAGAAGTCCTGCCATTAATTAATGCTTCAATCTTAAATATGATCAACCTATCTCTAATAATCAGCTATGTACCACAGGCCTTCAAGCTGGCTGTAGTTAAACCTTTACTTAAAAAGCCATCTCTAGACCCAGCTGTCTTAGCTAATTATAGGCCAATCTCCAACCTTCCTTTCATATCAAACATCCTTGAAAGAGTAGTTGTCAAACAGCTAACAGATCATCTGCAGAGGAATGGCTTATTTGAAGAGTTTCAGTCAGGTTTCAGAGCTCATCACAGCACAGAAACAGCTTTAGTGGACGAAGTTTCACTTTGAGTCCAAATCCACTAAATCCCAAAAAATAATACTGACCTGAAACATGTGATACACGATAAAATTGTTACATTTAAAGAGATTTAACTCCTCTGGGCACCTTTGTGGGCAGTTATTTGATTTGATTTACAAACATGGAGATGTTTCTCCTGAACGTGCTTGCTCTGATTTCACAGAGTGTCTGAGGATGTCTCAGTGATTTGTAGGACATTTGTTTAATTCAAATGTTCATCTGAGGCAGGCTGATGTTTTGTCCTGTCCCCTCCTTTAACCTTCTTTCTGTGTTTCTGTGCGTTAAAGCACTTTTTAGTGAATGAAATGTATTTCACTTTTTAATGTGTTTACAGGCAGTTTGTTTTTAAAGTGGATTATTTAACGTTTTTGATATTTTTGTGTTAAGAAAAAAACTTTTTTCTTTGTTAAATTATTTTATGTGATTATCACTGATGGGACTTCAGACTTTTGGTTCATGTAAATAAATGAATGTAATTTATTAGCTTGTGGTGGGCAGACTGACTCAAACATGGGTAGTGTCTGTACCAACGTGGCATTGGTATTACATTTCATTCAGCACTCCAAAAACCCAGTTTCAAAGTTAAAGCTTAAAGGTGTGTTTTATTGTGTTAATTTTATTATTAATGTATTAATTAATTTTATTGTGTATTGTTGTGGAAAGTAAAAATCACAGTGATTTATTGATCATAAAAATGTCTGATAACGATTCATCTCATCAATCGTGACACAGTCCTCTTCCCAACATCAGCTGCTTTTACAGGTATCGCTGTTGTTATGATACCAACTGAGGGTTTGAGGTAACACTGAGGTGACACTTGGGTGTAAGGGGAAACGACAGAAACAGAGTCGATTAGGTGCTTGTGGAAAAAAGAGCATATCTGCATGAAGCTGACGGAGGCAATGAACCAATCACGTCTGTCAAATCATCAATTTCACTTCTTCGCTTGTTTGTGCACCTGCACAGCTTCCTTACTTATTTCATTTTAAATATGCACATCATAACAGCCTCAGCAGTTGCTGCAACTGTGTTCCATGCAGTTCTGGTTCCCTGCAAACAGGGCTGAAACCCTGACCCCCGGGTCAAAGGGCAAACACACAGCTGAACTCTGAACGTCACCCTGCTGGAATAAAAAACTACTTCCTGTTGAGTTGTTCTTGCATGAGCTCAACATTATGATCAATAGTAACTGATCAAAGTGTGTTTGAGTATAATCAGTGTTCATTAGTAATTAGAGATGGCACGATACCACTTTTTTATGTCCGATACCGATACCGATATCATAAATTTGGATATCTGCCGATACCGATATGAATCCGATATAGTGTGTTTTTTAATCAATAAAACTGTTTTTTTTTAATATCTTGCTGCATTTTGTATAAGTTCATACTCAAGTTTAAATAAACAACAACACTAAAGCTATTCTGTTATACCTGTGTGTAAAAAATACACTGCACCCAAAATATTTCATAGTTCAGCAACACTGATCAATCTAATAAACTTAAACCTGCTCCATCCTCCCTATTCTGGTATTTTAAAGAGTACTTAGCAGAAATATTAACCAACCTAACTAATAGGGTTGCAAACTCCCAGCAAAAAAAAAAAAAAATAGGGAACCACCCACCCTCCACCTCATGATGCTTAATCGATGTAATCAACTTTAATTTGATGCAGGGTGGAAAAAAATGCACAGAAACAAATTATTTTTCAAGAATAATTAAATAGACATCAACATCTTTCTTCAACAGAATTGCAGAATTCACAGACGGTACCTTCCCAAAGGAAAAAGTACTATAGCTTACTGGGTATATTAGACTTAACAGTTACTATATATAGTAATGGACTTCTATACATTTTACATCAGATTAAAACTTTGGGTGTAAGATTCAGATAATTATTTATTAAAAGCTCGACATTTTAAATGAGAATAAGAAAGAAAAGTATGTCTTTGTGCCCCTTTTCCCTGTTCATTCCCTATCGGCCCCTGGCTGCACTTTGCTAGATCCGCCCCTGCACAGTTACCAGCCGTCAGCTACGTGAGAAAGGATCCTGGTCTACAAAGTAATATTAAATAAATTCTAACAACAGCTTATCAAGCTTAAACGTGCTGCTGTTGTTCCGCCGCTGGTTTCCTCTTTCTGGTGCAAAGTGGGCCAAAAACAAAGAAGAGAGACGGACTTGCGACAGAAAAGCCGATCAGCTGATCGTTAAGCAGTTTCACGATTGAAGTAGCAGCAGGAAGGTGAGGGAGAGGCAGTCGCTCCATATATCGGTTGTTAAGCTTAACATGGGAACGCTTTACAAACATTCAGAGATGAACTTACACACTTGCTTTACTTCTCTCTGGGATAACTTCCTCGGAGATGAAATGCTGGTTTGGTAGCGAGGCTACAAATACACACAGCGTCTCTATCACATGAGGCATAATGCTCCGACGTGCTACGGTTATGAGCCGAGTTACGCCGTGTTGCAAGTTTTGTGAGATGCTTTTTTTGATACTTAATGGATCGGATTACATTTTTTATTTTTCGCCGATATCCGATCCAGTAATTTAGGTCAGTATCGGACCGATACCGATACGTAATATCGGATCGGTCCATCTCTATTAGTAATGTCCTTTGTTGTGTTACAGGCTTTAGGATCCGTGTTCAGGTCAGCTGGGATCAGTGATGATGGAGGAATTTTACTGCACTCAAGAATTCCTAAAAGGGAAAGACGCTCCACTGGATCACAGCAGGAAAATATAACAAACTGAGATTTGCTGTTTTTATCTAATATTGGACAGATTTATTAAATGATGTAAATTATTGTGACGTCACAGGGTGATCTAACAATTAGCTCTCATTTATATTCAAAGACACGGCCAGTTCACTTCAGTAAAAACTGTAGGCCCGCTAACCAAATAATCCAGCGTGAGCTCAGGTTCAAGTGTTTGTCTCTGAAAACAGCGAGGCAGTTCAGATACACGAGAGGAGGCTGAAGGAGAATCAGTCTGCTTTGGATTTAACAAATAACTCTTGTGACAGAAACCACTGAGCACTGTGCAAAGGTCTGAGGGTCTGAGGATTAGGACTCAGGTGGAGCTCGGGATTCATCCACAGGAGAGCTGCATCATTACAAACTGAAGTCTGTGTGAACAGCTGACCTGGACAATGTGCAGAAGAACAGGAACGCCATTTACCGTCAGATCACGAGTCGTCTCGCTTAAAATGTTACTGTGACACATGCATGTATGTGTGCATGGCTGTCTAGTTTTAATGGCACACCGCAACATTCAGGGTGAGGGTCCCATTAATCTGACACACTAAAACTGTTATTTGTCACAGATTCGGCAGAGAGAAGTCACTTCTATCACCGGGGTTAGAAAATATAGTGGCAAAATAAAATACACATTTTGAAGTCCATCATCTGTAAATTGTAGGTGGACATATACTCGTCTCTCACAGCGGCGAGACAAGTATAAGGCTGTTCCAGTTCTCAGCACGCGGTTCTTCTCTTTTCTTAAGTTCTTAGCAATTCTCCTACCCACATTTCGCACACTGAAAATGTCACTGAGGTCAGGAAGATGTCACAGAGGTAAGAAATGTGACATAGGAGGGACTTTTGGAACACACCCTTTGAGTCTCTTTTTCCCCCACTGTTGAGTCCAGGCCAGGTGTGGTTGCTCCTCGCTCCGGGTGGGGGTGGGTTCTCTCTCTGCAGTCAGGCCTCATCAAGCTGGAGTCACTTCCGATATTTAAGGACCAGCTCAAGCATCCACTCCTTGCCAGATTTCTACTACTCCACAGTGGTCAGTTGGCTTCTTTGTTGTTGCCTCGACTTCTCTGCATCAACTCTGTTCTCTCCCTGTTTCCACTTTAACCAGCCTGGCCCATCAACCCACTACTTACCTTCCTTCTCACTGTTGTAAAGTGCTTGCTTAATATATTTGTTGGGGTTTTCTTTGTTTGACTGCACTTCTCCAGTCCGAAAGACATTCCGATGTCCTTGTTGTAGATTTTAGTGGTGTGGATCAGCGAATTGATGTCTTGTTCACTCTTGGCATACAGCTTGATGTCATCCATGTAGAGGTGGCGACTGACGATTGCTTCATTCCGTAGTCGGACTTCATGGCCAGTTGTTTCGATGATCTCACTGAGGGGGGTTCAACCTATGTGGAACAGCAGCGGGGACAGAGCATCTCCTTGGTAGGTCCCACACTTGATGATGACTTTTGCTGTGTGTTTGAAGTATCCAGTGTTGTACGCCACATCTTCATTGAGTTCCTGATGAAGGCTCTTAGGATCCTGTTGAGCTTGTATAGGTCTAGGCATTCCAGGATCCAGGTGTGGGGCATTGAGTCATAGGCCTTCTTGTAATCAAGCCAAGCAGTGCACAGTCTTGCAGTCAGACTAGTCGTGCAGACTTGGGGAACTGCTCTGTCTACCAGTAGCTGGTGTTTTGCCTTTCTGGTGCTCCTGCCGATTCCTTTCTGTGTCCCACTCATGTTTTAAATAATATCCCTGTTCATCTTAGTCGCTATTATACTTTACTGGAGCTTCCATGTGATAGTGACGCAGGTTATTGGCCAGTAATCAGATGGGGCCGGTCCCTTCTGGCGATCCTTGAGGATCATGACTGTCCGTCCTCTCCTGTCTTGTCGCACTCATTGACTGCTACGGTTTTCTCCATGACTGTTTGCTGTTTCTGACTCTGCTTGTAAATAAAGCTTGAATTCAGTCCAGCCTTAATCTACAGCCCACAAAATAGTTGTCAGGTTTTGTGTGGAGGCGAGGAAGAAGGAACCCAAACGCAGGACTCACAGGTAGGTGAAGACTGGTGGTTTATTATAAGGAGTGGATGAACAGAGGGTGAACGGACACTGACTGGCTGGATAACTGAATGGCTGACTGAAATGAGAGAACACTAACGGGAACGACAACATAACATCACACGGACATCAATGACACGACAAAGAACTGGTGAAACTGAGGAGCTTAAATACACAGGTTGAATGATGACAATGATTGGAAACGGGTGAGTACAGGGCTGAACATAATCTGACTAATGACACAAGCTGACATGGGAAAAAACAGGAAGTGAGAACATTAGTGTGGCAAACTAAACTGAACATGAACAGAACTGAAAACACTGGGTCACCGACCCAGGAACCCTGACAATAGTGAGAACTCAACTGGTGACCCGTCCACAAATAGTCCCCTGCACAGACTCAGCGGACCTGTTCTTAAAAAAAATCAAAAGACTTTCAGGCTGTTTATAGTTTTCTTCTAAATGATGTTTCATTTGTGGTGGATGTCGGAGTCTAAGGGTGTTTACACACGTATAGTTCGTTTATTCTGGTCCAGATCAGTTAATGAGGTAGTAACCTCATCGAGTTGCCAAGATGGTGGCACGTACGGACGTGTGCAGTGGCACAGCGCTCCCAACTACTGTGCACCTTTTTGTGTTTTTTATGCTTTTCGTTGTAATTTCCTGCAATGCACTGGTCACTTTCACTCGTCAGGAATCGATAGATAACAGCCTAAGCCTGAACCCGGACTTTACTTTGGATTAGACACAATCAGAGATTGTGAGACCAGCAGGTGCTCCATGGGTTATTGTCTGGAACAGCAAGCAACACAGATGGCACTCCTCTCCCGGCACCTGAGCCAGGACCACAACAAAACTCTGGTAAGGGAGGGGGGCCATAACACAGAATTATAAAAAGTCACTGCTCACCAGACTTGGAGGCCATGTCCATTCAGTGCGGGCCCTTTTATCTACCTTGCGAGCTAATGGTAGCCATAGTTATCATTGTTTACTCCCAGAGGGTGTCCATATTGTTGCTGGGGACTTTAATAAGACATATTTGAAATCTGTACTCCCAAAACAAACATGGTAAGTGTCCTACGGGGGGCAGGACATGGGTTAGCCTGATTTCAAACCCAATGCCGGAATATAGTTGGTGGGGGGTACTTACAATTTCACTATACATGTAGAATGACAATAAAGGGCTATTCTATTCTATTCTCGTAGGTTTTCCCAGTGGTTTGGTTAGTTTTCACTAGAGATGGACCGATCCGATATTACGTATCGGTATCGGTCCGATACTGACCTAAATTACTGGATCGGATATCGGCGAAAAATAAAAAATGTAATCCGATCCATTAAGTATCAAAAAAAGCATCTCACAAAACTTGCAACACGGCGTAACTCGGCTCATAACCGTAGCACGTCGGAGCAGTGTGCATCACGTGATAGAGCGGCTGTGTGTATTTGTAGCCTCGCTACCAAACCAGCATTTCATCTCCGAGGAAGTTATCCCAGAGAGAAGTAAAGCAAGTGTGTAAGTTCATCTCTGAATGTTTGTAAAGCGTTCCCATGTTAAGCTTAACAACCGATATATGGAGCGACTGCCTCTCTCTCCCTCACCTTCCTGCTGCTACTTCAATCGTGAAACTGCTTAACGATCAGCTGATCGGCTTTTCTGTCGCAAGTCCGTCTCTCTTCTTTGTTTTTGGCCCACTTTGCCCCAGAAAGAGGAAACCAGCGGCGGAACAACAGCAGCACCTTTAAGCTTGATAAGCTGTTGTTAGAATTTATTTAATATTACTTTGTAGACCAGGATCCTTTTCTATGTAGCTGACGGCTGGTAACTGTGCAGGGGCGGATCTAGCAAAGTGCAGCCAGGGGGGCCGATAGGGCATGAACAGGGAAAAGGGGGCACAAAGACATACTTTTCTTTCTTATTCTCATTTAAAATATGTAGCTTTTAATAAATAATTATCTGAATCTTACACCCAAAGTTTTAATCTGATGTAAAATGTATAGAAGTCCATTACTATATATAGTAACTCTTAAGTCTATATACCCTAGTAAGCTATAGTACTTTTTCCTTTGGGAAGGTACCGTCTGTGAATTCTGCAATTCTGTTGAAGAAAGAAGTTGAATCTATTTAATTATTCTTGAAAAATAATTTATTTCTGTGCATTTTTTTCCACCCTGCATCAAATTAAAGTTGATTACATCGATTAAGCATCATGAGGTGGAGGGTGGGGGGTGGTTCACTATTTTTTTTTTTTTTTTTTGCTGGGAGTTTGCAACCCTATTAGTTAGGTTGGTTAATATTTCTGCTAAGTACTCTTTAAAATACCAGAATAGGAAGGATGGAGTAGGTTTAAGTTTATTAGATTGATCAGTGTTGCTGAACTATGAAATATTTTGGGTGCAGTGTATTTTTTACACACAGGTATAACAGAATAGCTTTAGTGTTGTTGTTTATTTAAACTTGAGTATGAACTTATACAAAATGCAGCAAGATATTAAAAAAACAGTTTTATTGATTAAAAACACAATATCGGATTCATATCGGTATCGGCAGATATCCAAATTTATGATATCGGTATCGGTATCGGACATAAAAAAGTGGTATCGTGCCATCTCTAGTTTTCACACAGAAAAAATCGAAGTGAACTCCAAGCGAACTAAAATGCATTACTACAAACAACGTAAGAATGTTCAGTCTGCCCACTGGTCACATGTGTCTGGGACAGGAGCAGTAAAACTAAACACAGGAGGAATGTGCTGTGTGAGAAAACTGAAAATTTAAGTTAATTTCACAGCTAGCTGCTAGCCCGTACAGACCTGTGCACATTCATTGTACACACATTGAGAATACAACGCATTGAGAATACAACGCAGACAGTAGTTGGGCTGTTGGTTTGGATCGAGGTCCGAGGTCACATTCACACCATTAACAAACCTCTCTGGAGTTGGTTTGGAACCGTATCGAGAACACCTTCTCCAAAAGGGTCTCTGTTGTTTTGGTCCGCACCCAAGTGTGATTACTGTGTTCACACGTGCAGCAACGAACCACACCGAAGAGGAAACCAACCAGAGTTGGGTTTAAACAGACTAAACACCCACCCTAAAGGCCTTTATACACTCAGTATGTAACAAATAAACGACTTGAAATTCAGATTTTTTTGGTTCCGCACACGTCGTGTAGGGTATATACTCACTTGAAAGTACAATTTACCGAAACATGATCCCTGAAAAATCATGCAGTGAAAAAAATGGAGTGGACATAAAGTGGTGTTGAGCTGGTTCTGATGTTTCTAGGGGAAGACTCTGGATTCTCAGGAAAAGGCAGCAGGAGGGAGAATTTCCTGGTTTGATCCCAGAGTCGAAGCTTTCAGACGTACTTCAGGATGTCAGAGAAATCATTTCACATAGACGACTGACCCTGGGAGGCACCTAGCTGTGAGTCTGAGGGAAAACAGGATTATTTTACTTTTTCCACATCACTGTGTATTTAGTATTGATGCTACGACAATGCTTGTTGCCAAACGCAGTGCTGTGATTGGTCAGATGTGTTTATTCAAGTCTGAAAAATCAGAAAAAGTCAAAAAAATAA